>NW_028166916.1:0-15000 GCF_964263955.1 Coregonus lavaretus
GCTGTGCTCGTACGAAATCTAAAACAATTGCTTAGGGTAGGCTATAGCTGCTAGGCTATTGTTGATTTCGTATCGTTTTGAGGACAAGCATTTGATTATGTTTTGATCTCAAAGTAAGAGATGTTTTTTTTCTTCAATTTCTACCAAATGCTTGTTTTTCCACAGCTATAGCTAAGGCAAAACTGTCAACATAGAACTTGCGAAATGAAGCATCGAAAAATGACAAGAACACGCAAAGAGAGGTTCTACAACTGTCCAATTGCTCCAAAGAGAGACTAGTTTATCATTTTATCTATTGCCAACTTCAACGATGTCTCTCGTGGCCAGCGATATCCCAACGGACGAAGACTTAGAAGATCTGGTGAGTCAACAACAGCGATGCTCAACTTTTCCACAGCCAATGTGTTGTTTTACGCCATCACTGTTTTAGTTTGCTACTGTAATACTACTTCTGTAGACTGTATTACTGTTTTGTGACATCACTGTAACAGCTGCAGTTACTGTATTGCTACTCTATTAGCCTACTATAAGTTGTATAGACTTAACTAACTCATTCTCCTCTTCTTGTTTCCAAGGTTGAGGATGGACTTTCTCTTGCAACCTACATATCAGACTCTGGAAAGGTGAGATGACTTCCTGTCCGCTCGTGTATTTCTCTGTGTGTGTGTGTGTGTGTGTGTGTGTGTTGTGTATGTGTGTGTGTGTGTGTGTCTGTGTTCTCCTAACCCTTGTTTGTGTTTCAACAGAAAGCCAGGAAAAAGAAGCCATCTGGTAAACCCCCCCCTTCTCCCAGTAAGACCAGCTATCATCTACAATAGATCTGACTTTGAGAATAAAGTTTCAATTCAACTCCATTGCTTTCACCACCCTAACTTTGTTGTCTGTCCGTGTGTGCGTCTGTCCGTGTGTGCGTCTGTCCGTGTGCGCGTCTGTCCGTGTGCGCGTGTGCGTGCGTGTGTGGTGTGTGCAGGGTCTCCGTATCTCTCCAGTATGGATGTGAACCCGAGGAGATCAGCGGTGTCAGCCTGGAGGCCCCTGAGAGGGACACTGGGGGAGACCCTAGGGGGGAGAGGTGACACCGTGGGGGAGAGGGGTGAGACAGCTCGGACCCCCGGAGAGAACTGTCTGGCTTCGCTAAGCAACGGGCACGGTGGGTACCATGGAAATAGAAACAGAACTTTACCACCATAGAAACCAGTGCTTTACATACCAATGTGCCTGTACTACAGAGAGAGAAGTCCATACCTAAACCCCCATAGGGACACACACATAGTTATTCAGCTAGTGTTATTGTCTTGTTGCTTGTTATTCCAGCTGACAGCTTGGAGTGTTTTGTTGTCCTCTAGTGATATGCCTTGCTCAGAGGGGAACCATGTCTTACAACATCATTCACTATAGGTCTACCGTTGTATTAAAAATATGTTATCCTCTCTTCCCCCCCCCCCCCCCCCCCCCTCTCTCTCTCTCTCTCTCCCTCCTTCCCTCTCTCTCCCCCTCCACCCCCCTTCATCTCTCTCTCTCTCTCCCTCCTTCCCTCTCTCTCCCCCTCCACCCCCCTTCATCTCTCTCTCTCTCTCTCTCTCTCTCTCTCTCTCTCTCTCTCTCTCTCTCTCTCTCTCTCTCTTCCCTCTAGGTCTGTCCCAGTCTCTGAGAGGGGGCTTTGACATAACACACACCTCAGCCCGGCTCTCCTCTTCTCCCTGCACTCCAGAGTATCTCCAACAGGCTCTGGGCATTAAGAAACACAAACACTCACGCTCCTCATCCAACGGTGTGTGCTGCGTGTGTGGTTGTGTATGTGTGTGGATGTGTGTGTGTGTACCTGTGTTCTATTCTGTGTGTGTGTGTACTTGTGTTCTATTCTGTGTGTGGTTGTGTGTGTGTGTGTACCTGTGTTCTATTGTGTGTGTGTTCCATTCTACGTGTATGTAACAGTTATTCTCCTCCAGACTACAGAGAGAAGGAGGACATGTATGATGAGATCATCCACCTCAAGAAGGTAAAGAACCACACACAAGTTATTTCAGAATATTTAGGTAAGTTAGCAGGCTAACTCATTGATCCTGCTTTGTAGTAGGTGATGGACATTTAGAACATTCTAGCTAATGCCTTTAGTCATGAATTCAGATGAATTGATCAGGTCTGTTCCTCTCTAAGAGTCTTCAGGCCCAGAAGTCAGAGAAGGATAGGATGAAAGCCAAACTACGGCGTCTGGAAGAGGACAAAACTAAGAAAGACAAACAGATAGAACAGCTACTGGATCCCACCAAGGTAACAACCACCAGCAGCATCACCTCAGATCATAGTGACTCCATGGAGGTCCCTGTAGCAGCTCAGATCATAGTGACTCCATGGAGGTCCCTGTAGCAGGTCAGATCATAGTGACTCCATGGAGGTCCCTGTAGCAGGTCAGATCATAGTGACTCCATGGAGGTCCCTGTAGCAGCTCTGATCATAGTGACTCCATGGAGGTCCCTGTAGCAGCTCTGATCATAGTGACTCCATGGAGGTCCCTGTAGCGGGTCAGATCATAGTGACTCCATGGAGGTCCCTGTAGCAGCTCTGAGCCTGTTGTTTTCCCTCCACAGGGACCGGAGTACACACTGAGTCTGGTGGACAAGAAAAACCAGGGGAGCCTGGTAAGTGTGTGTCTGTGTGTGTCTGTGTGTGTGTGTGTGTTGTAGAAAGGTGTTGATTGACATGTCCTGTCCTGCAGATTGTTAACGGACTAAAACAGAGAATCCTGAAGCTGGAACAGCAGTGTACAGAGAAAGAGAACACTGTGACGTAAGTCTGCCTGCCTGTCTGTCTCTGCCTGTCTGTCTCTGCCTGCCTGTCTCTGCCTCTCTGCCTGTCTGTCTCTGCCTGTCTGTCTGCCTGTCTCTGTCTGTCTCTGCCTGCCTGTCTGTCTCTGCCTGTCTGTCTCTGCCTGTCTGTCTCTGCTTCTCTGCCTGTCTGCCTGTCTGTCTGCCTGTCTCTGCCTGTCTGTCTCTGCCTGTCTGTCTGCCTGTCTCTGTCTGTCTGTCTGCCTGTCTCTGTCTGTCTCTGCCTGTCTGTCTGTCTCTGCCTCTCTGCCTGTCTGTCTGTCTGTTAGATTAATTTGTATTCATTTCGTAACACTGTCTCTGCCTGTCTCTGCCTGTCTGTCTCTGCCTGTCTGTCTGCCTGTCTCTGCCTGTCTGTCTGTCTCTGCCTCTCTGCCTGTCTGTCTCTGCCTGTCTGTCTGCCTGTCTCTGTCTGTCTCTGCCTGTCTGTCTGTCTCTGCCTCTCTGCCTGTCTGTCTGTCTGTTAGATTAATTTGTATTCATTTCGTAACACTGTCTCTGCCTGTCTCTGCCTGTCTGTCTCTGCCTGTCTGTCTGCCTGTCTGTCTGTCTCTGCCTGTCTGCCTGTCTCTGTGTGCCTGTCTGTCTGCCTGTCTCTGTCTGTCTGTCTGTCTGCTGTCTGTCTGCCTGTCTCTGTGTGCCTGTCTGTCTGTCTTGCTGTCTGTCTGCCTGTCTGTCTGTCTCTATCTCTCTCTATTTATTTATTTATTTATTTATTTATTTATTTATTTATTTATTTATTATACATTTTGCAGGATGAAATCTCTTGAGATGCACCATCTAGCTTTAAAGAGTGTCCAAATAAAAACACACACTGAGTGGACAAAACATTAGGAACACCTTCCTGATATTGAGTTACACCCCCCTTTTGCACTCAGAACAGCCTCAATTCGTTGGGGCATGGACTCTACAAGGTGTCGAAAGCATTCCACAGGGATGCTGGCTCATGTTGACTCCAATGCTTCCCACAGTTGTGTCAAGTTGGCTGGATGTCCTTTGGGTGGTGGACCATTCTTGATACACATGGGAAACTGTTGAGCGTGAAAAACCCAGCAGTGTTGCAGTTCTTGACTCAAACCGGTGCGCCTGGTACCTACTACCATACTCTGTTCAAAGGCACTTAAATCTTTTGTCTTGTCCATTCACCCTCTGAATGGCACACCTACACAATCCATGTCTCAATTGTCTCAAGGCTTAAAAAATCCTCCCCTTCATCTACACTGATTTGAAGTGGATTTAACAGGTGGGATTAGTAAGGGATCATAGCTTTCACCTGGATTTATCTGGTCATGGAAAGAGCAGGTGTTCATAATGTTTTGTACACTCAGTGTATATCACTAAAGTATAATATTTTCTGTATGGTTTTAGTTGATTATAAAATCAAGATGAGTAGTATCATCTTCATCCTGTCATTTCCTGTTGTGACAGTAAACTGCAGAGTGAGCTGAAGACCACTAATCTGGAGGAGTTGAAGATCACAGTGGAGACCTACTTTGAGGAGGTAAATCTCTGCTCTCTGTGCTAGTGCAGTTAGATGTTTTATTTGTATTTGAACGTGACCTTTTCTGGTCCTAACGTGTGTGTGTGTGTGTGTTCTCCAGATTCAGAGACTGCGGATGATATTGGACGCAACAGAGAAAAGGTACAGAAAGTTTACATTTTAGTAATTTAGCAGATGCTCTTATCTAGAGTAACTTACAAGAGCAATTATGGTTAAGTGCCTTGCTCAAGGGCACATTGGCAGATTTTTTTCACAGAGTCGGCTTGGGTATTCGAACCAGCGACCTTTCTGTTACTGGCCCAACGCTCTTAACCGCTAGGCTACTTGCCGTCCCATTCACAGACTTGTTCACTTACATTTTCGGTTCAATCTCATACCCTCTTCTCTCTCTCTCTCTCCTCTCGCTCTCCCTCCCCCCTCGCTCTTCTCTCCCTCTGTAGTAGTAGAGCAGAGAGTAAAGGTTCTCAGAGGCAGCAGAAGGTTCTAAGCTCTACGGTTCTGCGTCTATCAGAGAACATTAAACAGCTACAGCAGGAGAACCACACACTGAGAGAGGAACTGAACACAGACAGCCCAGCCAGTGGGCTGAAAGGTACACATACACACTCTGAGAGAGGAAATCAACACAACACAGCGGGGTCAAAGGTTCAATAACAAATGGCCCATTCTCCTGTATTCCTAGTATTTCTAATGGATGATATGTTGTACTTGTGTTTCAGCCTACAAAGACTGGAGCAAACAGAGACTATTGAGGAGACTGGTGGAACTGGAGAGGGTGAGTAGATGGAGCCTTTCTCCTTCACACAACACTTATTCTCCTCCTCAGTTTCCTGGTTTGTCCTACACAGTGGAATGGAGGGAATAACCTAGGCTTCAGCTCAGGGGGATAACACAGTCTTGTGGCTCACACACACACACAGACACACGTTAACCCTACCTGTCCCTTCCTGTGTTAGAGGTTAGAGGAGGTGAGGAGAGCCCCAGGCAGGAGGAGTGGAGTGGACAGAGCCGTCCAGAACGTTAACCCTACCTCTCCCTTCCTGTGTTAGAGGTTAGAGGAGGTGAGGAGAGCCCCAGGCAGGAGGAGTGGAGTGGACAGAGCAGTCCAGAACGTTAACCCTACCTCTCCCTTCCTGTGTTAGAGGTTAGAGGAGGTGAGGAGAGCCCCAGGCAGGAGGAGTGGAGTGGACAGAGCAGTCCAGAACGTTAACCCTACCTGTCCCTTCCTGTGTTAGAGGTTAGAGGAGGTGAGGAGAGCCCCAGGCAGGAGGAGTGGAGTGGACAGAGCAGTCCAGAACGTTAACCCTACCTGTCCCTTCCTGTGTTAGAGGTTAGAGGAGGTGAGGAGAGCCCCAGGCAGGAGGAGTGGAGTGGACAGAGCAGTCCAGAACGTTAACCCTACCTGTCCCTTCCTGTGTTAGAGGTTAGAGGAGGTGAGGAGAGCCCCAGGCAGGAGGAGTGGAGTGGACAGAGCAGTCCAGAACGTTAACCCTACCTGTCCCTTCCTGTGTTAGAGGTTAGAGGAGGTGAGGAGAGCCCCAGGCAGGAGGAGTGGAGTGGACAGAGCCGTCCAGAACGTTAACCCTACCTCTCCCTTCCTGTGTTAGAGGTTAGAGGAGGTGAGGAGAGCCCCAGGCAGGAGGAGTGGAGTGGACAGAGCCGTCCAGAACGTTAACCCTACCTCTCCCTTCCTGTGTTAGAGGTTAGAGGAGGTGAGGAGAGCCCCAGGCAGGAGGAGTGGAGTGGACAGAGCAGTCCAGAACGTTAACCCTACCTGTCCCTTCCTGTGTTAGAGGTTAGAGGAGGTGAGGAGAGCCCCAGGCAGGAGGAGTGGAGTGGACAGAGCAGTCCAGACTGACCACCAGACCACACCCACGGAGACAGAGGTTGCTACGCCACCGGGGATAACCACCGTAGCAATGGAAGGGGGCGTTGCCGTGGTAAACACCCAACAGGAAGGGGAGGGATTTGTCTGTCTGAAGGGGTGTGTCAGCCAACTGGAGCAGGATAAGGCGGAGCTACAGGAGACGCTGACCAATAGAGAGTAAGAGAGACACTACTATGACTACAGCAATGCAGTATGGGAAATTGAAATTGGAAATCGGCAGTAATTGCAATAGAATGTTTGATATTGAGTTATTGGTATTATGATGGTGTTCTTAGTATTGAGAATATGTTTAGAGCGTTCTCAGAGTGTTTGGAATCTTCTGTTTTCAGGGAGGAGGTGAAACGACTGATCGCTGAGTCTTCTGTTTTCAGAGAGGAGGTGAAACGACTGATCGCTGAGTCTTCTGTTTTCAGGGAGGAGGTGAAACGACTGATCGCTGAGTCTTCTGTTTTCAGACAGGAGGTGAAACGACTGATCGCTGAGTCTTCTGTTTTCAGAGAGGAGGTGAAACGACTGATCGCTGAATCTTCTGTTTTCAGGGAGGAGGTGAAACGACTGATCGCTGAGTCTTCTTTTTTCAGGGAGGAGGTGAAACGACTGATCGCTGAGTCTTCTGTTTTCAGAGAGGAGGTGAAACGACTGATCGCTGAGTCTTCTGTTTTCAGGGAGGAGGTGAAACGACTGATCGCTGAGTCTTCTGTTTTCAGGGAGGAGGTGAAACGACTGATCGCTGAGTCTTCTGTTTTCAGGGAGGAGGTGAAACGACTGATCGCTGAGTCTTCTGTTTTCAGACAGGAGGTGAAACGACTGATCACTGAGTCTTCTGTTTTCAGAGAGGAGGTGAAACGACTGATCGCTGAATCTTCTGTTTTCAGAGAGGAGGTGAAACGACTGATCGCTGAATCTTCTGTTTTCAGAGAGGAGGTGAAACGACTGATCGCTGAGTCTTCTGTTTTCAGAGAGGAGGTGAAACGACTGATCGCTGAATCTTCTGTTTTCAGAGAGGAGGTGAAACGACTGATCGCTGAGTCTTCTGTTTTCAGAGAGGAGGTGAAACGACTGATCGCTGAATCTTCTGTTTTCAGAGAGGAGGTGAAACGACTGATCGCTGAATCTTCTGTTTTCAGAGAGGAGGTGAAACGACTGATCGCTGAATCTTCTGTTTTCAGAGAGGAGGTGAAACGACTGATCGCTGAGTCTTCTGTTTTCAGAGAGGAGGTGAAACGACTGATCGCTGAAAGAGAGCAGGAAGAGGAAGAGATGGAGAGGAGGCAGAATGAACAAAGGAGTGAACATGAGAAGGAAGCACAACTCTACCAGTATGTATCTCCCAGTTCAACCTGAACTTCCTGACTGGTGAATACACTATTACACAATCAATGGTGTTTACAGCTTGTATTTAAATACCGTATTAAGATCAAATATTAAATAATTACTACTTTATCTATTTACAACAGGCTTATAACCACTGTGACATGCCCACAGAGGTTGTATGGAAACTTCTTCTCTCTGTGTGTCTGTGCCATAAAGTTTCCATGGAAACTTCACCTTTCTACTTGTCTAATTTCTCCTTGTCCAGACTGGAGATAGAACAGCTGACAGTGAAGATACAATCTCTGGAGGAAGAGAAGAAGAGATGGACTGAAGAAGAAGAGAGAGAGCGGGAGGAACAGAACCAGGTGAACCGGAAGGAGAACCCAGAAGAGAGGGAGGAGAAGGAAAGAGAGGAGAGAGAGAGGGCAGCTAGGGTGATCCAGAGAGAGTGGCTGGAGCACAGAGAAAAGGTAACTCACTAACTAACTAACCAGAAACAGACATTTTAAATAATCTGTTGTACCTGCCAGCTGCCACTACAGAACTGGAAATACTTTTGAAGGGGAATGAAGACAAATGTCCATCTCCCCCCAGGACACAGTGTTGGTCCAGTCAGCAATAAGAGGGCATCTCCTCAGACAGAGCCATCTAGCTCACCTCCGAGACACACACACCAGCACTCACAGCAAGGTAACACACCACATACATACACACACACCACACACACACACACACATCTGCAATGTTGTAGTTCAACCAAATAGCCACTTAGTGGCACTGTTGTACCGTATTTAAAATGGGTATCTATTGAGTTGAGTGAAAATGCCCTAATTAGGCTCTGATCTAAGAGTTACTATTTAATGTTTCATTTCCAGAGCGGCCAATCAGAGCGCGGCAGTGATGTTACTTCCTGTGTGGAGGGTGATGGGGAGCTGGATGCCTTGACGCTGATCCAGTCTGTGTTCCGAGGTCACCTGACACGCAGCGCACTAATGACGGAGAGGTGACACACACACACACACACACACACACCACACACCACACACCACACACACACACACACCACACACACACCACACAGTTATAATAATATGCCATTTAGCGACTTACAGTCATGCGTGCATACATTTTTGTGTATGGGTGGTCCCGGTGTTCGAACCCACTACCTTGGGGTTACAAGCGCCGTGCTCTACCAGCTGAGCTACAGAGGACCACATATTGGGAAGTGTCAGTTTTTTAAATTGTATGTATAACTGTCTGTTTGTAGCTCTGAGTCTCCAGCCCCTCCTCCCTGTGGGCCCACCCCAGCCCCTAGAAGAGTCCCCTCTGTCCCTACAACACACACTCGCAGCAACACAGGTGAGACACACACACACACACACACACACTGAATCTGACACCTTGGTGGCACAGTGCTGACTGAAGGACAAATCAGGAATGTAATATGTGTGTGTGTGTGTGTGTCTGTGTGTTAGCCCCTCCAGGCAGTGATGAAGATGTAACAGAGCTGAGTGAGGAAGATCCCTGGCCTGTCTCGAACACACTGTCCAACACGAGGAGACTCACACCAGGTACGGAGTGTTTGTGTCTTTCTCTCTGTGTGTGTGTGTGTGTGTGTGTGTGTGTGTGTGTGTGTGTGTGTGTGTGTGTGTGTGTGTGTAATATGTGTTCCTGTGCTTCGCCTGTAGCCCAACTACAGCTCCACCCACCTCCAGACTCCAAGGTTGCCAAGGTGATGGACTCTGAGGATTCCGACGATGACATCATCGTGTCTCCGTCTCGTTTCGTGAGGAGAGAAGAAATCTACTTCTAGACCAGAGCATTGCACTATGGGATATGTAGTGTGTGTGTGTGTAGCTGTGTGTGCAGGGTTTTTCTCAAGCCCTACAGGAACACCAGATTCAATCAAGGTTCAGAGGAGACGCTGATAAGTAGAATCAGGTATGTTGCTAGTGCAAGGCTGGAACGAAGTCCTACACGTTAGTTAGTGTAGGGCTGTACAAATAAAATAAATCCTGCACATATCCAGGAGGGTTGGTTGGTCACCCCTCTGCCCCAAACATCTCTCTTCTGATATAGATCCTTTTATGTTGCCAAAGTGCCTGAGTGCTCTATATAGATTGTTGATGATCATAAACAAAGTTGTAAACCATGAAAGAGTTTATTGCAGAATGAGCGACTTTAATTAATGTCTATCAACAGAAGCACTGCTGATTCAAACTGTGAAATCATCATCATCATCATCGTAATAATATTCTACTGCAATATGATGCTCAGAGGAATGTGTGTGCCTGCGTGACTGTTATACATGTTATTTTATCATTCCATCTTTGTGTGTGTTTTTTACATGTTTTATTATGATCGCTATAATCCATTAAAATAATGTTTTATCTGATTTTAAATGATTATCTTTCCTTGTATCGTAAACACTTTAGGGGTCAGGGTGTTTCTTGGTTTTTTATGAAAAGGTGTGTTGTGATGTTTTTTAGTGGCCATAAACTGGGTTGTGAAACTGCACTACAGTCACACGGTCGAAAGGGGGGGTCTGCGTATTTGCGCATTCAACCACCGCTCCACTATGCACACACGGTCGACTGAGATCTATTTGCAGAGCGAGCTGCAGTGAGAAGAAGCCTTGTCCTCCTGGGTTTTCGAGGTTCTGTTTGCTTCACCCTCCAAATCCGTTAACGGTGAACAATGTAGCAGCCGACGACGATTCATTACCGGGAGGACATTCATAACGAACTCACGGGACCGCTCGCAGAACGGACGTTAAATATCAGTTTCATTGGAGGTCATCTAAACCTGAAATCCCCTTTCTCCTTGGGATCTAGAAAAGCGGGTATTTGATTAGTGGATATTTGTCTGACAAATCTAACCGCAATGTAACGACATTTTTAGAGTGGTAGGCTATCTTTCTAAGGCGTGGATGTCCGTTATTGTTCGATGAGATGTGAGATAGTTCTTGTCGTGATTTCTGCTGCAGTCCTGCAGTTTTAGCCTACATCGGCTGTATAGGGAACAATAGCCTACAATCAGTGGGTGAATAGGTCCTTGGTGGTGAAACCGCTAGGCTTCAAGTTCCCACATTGCAAAATGAGACTTGGTTACATTCACGCATAGCGTGGACCGGAATAGGGCATTATCTGTCGTCCTGGCTAAACGTTGGGAATGCGGTAATGGAGAACAGGAATAATCCAATATAGCCGAACCACGCGTGGCTGGAATCAACGAACAGACCCGAGGGAACGAGAATGTTGGCGGCCCTGGAAACTGTAGCACGGTAAATCAATCAACGACCGACTCTGAGTAACCGAATGATTGCTGATTTGACTGTGGCCTCTGTGGATGGTATTCTACCCCAAAACAAACCGTCAATAACGGATAATCTATATTTGAATTGATTACGGAATCACATCAACGATAACAACCCACTCGGCGCATTACACTATCCCAAGTTCAGAAGAGAATCATAGCCTGTGCGTGGGCGTTGTTGACCGGAGGGGACACATCATATTTCGGGTTGACAGATTGGTAGTGACACCGGCAGGTCTGTGTGTGTGAGAAGAGGATGGCAGCGGTAGTAAACTACTCTCCCCCGTGGTGGGTCAACCTGCTCCACCGCCTCCCCCACTTCAACCTGCAGTTTGAGACGGTCAGCAGCGACTTCAGACCCGAGGACTCAGAGTACCAGAAGGTAGGTTTGGAACACAAACACCCAACACAAGTACACGGATGCATGCATGCAGGCAGGCCACACACAATCCTGACAGAGAAGCACGTCCTATTCCCACAATCGCCAAGGCCTTGTTCAATCAAAACCGTTATCCAGATCTCCACTCACTAAGGCCTTGTTCAATCAAAACCGTTATCCAGAT
Source organism: Coregonus lavaretus (assembly GCF_964263955.1). Lineage (NCBI taxonomy): Eukaryota > Metazoa > Chordata > Actinopteri > Salmoniformes > Salmonidae > Coregonus > Coregonus lavaretus. Next base: position 11,407 of record NW_028166916.1, read on the forward strand.
CTCCACTCACTAAGGCCTTTTTCAATCAAAACCGTTATCCAGATCTCCACTCACTAAAGCCCTATAGAGGGATCTACTACCCAAGGGGAAACATATGGTTGGTCCATCATACCATCCTAGGTAGTATTCCAACACTCAGACACTTCCTCATCTCCTGTCCTCGTCTCATCTCCTATCCTCGTCACCTCGTCACCTCATCTCCTATTATCGTCTCCTCATCTCCTATCCTCATCTCCTCATCTCCTATCCTTGTCTCATCTCCTATCCTTGTCTCATCTCCTATCCTTGTCTCCTCATCTCCTATCCTTGTCTCCTCATCTCCTATCCTTGTCTCCTCATCTCCTATCCTTGTCTCCTCATCTCATCCTGTCTCCTTTCCTTCATAATAACAAATTGATGCAGAAACAGTTCAACTCCATTACTACGTAATTAAAAAAACTATGACTTTTGTAACTACGTCTTAACACATAGTGTTACTAGTGTTATTACACATGTAGGAGCATCGTCAGTGGGTTGTTTAGTGAAGAAGGGATGGATAGAGGAGGGAAAGAGAGGAGGAATGGTGATTTAGAGGAGGAGGGGTTACCAAGTTCAAGTGGTGAGTGTGGGAAGCTTCCTACAAAATGACAAAGAAGAGAGAGAGAGAGAGAGAGAGAATAAGGGGAGAAACCCAGGAAGAGCGAGAGAGAGAAGAGAGAGAGATGTGCCATAGACCAGTCATTGAGTTCAGGACAGGTATAAATCATTGAGAGAGAGAGAAGAGAGAGAGATGTGCCATAGACCAGTCATTGAGTTCAGGACAGGTATAAATCATTGAGAGAGAGAGAGAGAGAGAGAGATGTGCCATAGACCAGTCATTGAGTTCAGGACAGGTATAAATCATTGAGAGAGAGAGAGAGAGAGAGATGTGCCATAGACCAGTCATTGAGTTCAGGACAGGTATAAATCACTGAGAGAGAGAGAAGAGCGAGAGATGTGCCATAGACCAGTCATTGTCTATGTAGTAGACAACCATAGTCTGTCTACTACAGCATCATAAAGCTTCTTTCAAAACAAGTCTTGTTAGTCTGCTGTAATTATAGCTGGTTTTGCTCCTGCCTCCCAGCCCAACCCTGTCTCTGTCTCTCTCCTTCTCTCTCCTAAATCAGGACTCAACTGCTAAGTACCCATTTCCTCCAAACCCCATTTAGGGGGGACACTAAAACCCTGTGTGTGTGTGTGTATGTGTGGAGAGGAATTCTAAGGGCCCTAATTCAGACTAATTGCGTCCTGCTGTATTTTGGTGCCTGGACTGTTTCTGTGTCACTGAGCTTTCACCATTGTGTGTGTACATACAAGTGTTCGCATGAATTTACAGTATGTGTCAAATGTTTTTGTGTGACTAGATATTTAGCTGTGTGTGTGTGTGTTTGTTTGTTTGGCCTGGTTGTTTGAGGTGAGGTCACAGCTAGCCCCTAGGGAGTTGTTGTCAAGGCGACACGTCTGTAGCTTGTTGTCAAGGCAAGGCGACTCGTCTCTAGGGCCCTATAGAATCCATGCTGCGGAGGACGGAATCACGGAATCCAGACAATAAAACGGTAAAATGTAAAATGTAAATATATTGAACAATATTCAAAAATGTATTGAAGAACTCAGTAGAAAATCAACTAAATGTATTGAACTTAGTAGGAAACGCATTAATTTGCCCAAGTTAATCATAAGACATGAACAAAATGCATCAAGTCTGTATGTGTGCGCTTTTATCTACCACTATGTGTAGCCGTTAGCGGTGATGCTAATAACAACCACCTTCTGGTGGATGGAAAGGCTTTTCCCAAAAACCTTCTCAATTACATGTTAACTACAAAGTAGCCTATGCCTACCTGGCAGAATGATATCATGATTATTTGCATCAATCCAGTGGCCATTTGTTTTGCAAACTCTGCAATCACATGAGCGCTACAGAAACATTGCTAGCCAAACAACGGTCTCTGGCTGGTGCAGACCTCAAAAGTGGTCTCGGGGTCGCGTTAATGCAGAATTATGCGTTTTTCATTCCGAAAAGGAAAGTAAACGCATAAGAAAGATCTTGCTGAGTTTTGTAGATCTGAAATGTAGCTGGCTACATTCTTTCTATGATAAACATTAGAAATATGATGGCCATGTATTGTAAGCTCATTTACTTGTGTGGCTGCTAGCCAAATAGCGTTGCACTTCTGTTGTCATCTGATGAAAATGAAGCTATTTTCTGCTGAATCTGTTGCACTAATGTATTTTGTGTGAAGAACAACTATAGTTGCACACCTATTGATCACTCTATTGAAGTTAAAATCACTGTTGACTTTCAAAATGAAACTATACAAATGTATGAACTTTTATTTATTTATTTTACCTTTATTTAACTAGGCAAGTCAGTTAAGAACAAATTCTTATTTACAATGACGGCCTACACCGGTCAAACCCGGACGACGCTGGGCCAATTGTGCGCCGCCCTATGGGACTCCCAATCACGGCCGGTTGTGATACAGCCTGGAACCGAACCAGGGTCTGTAGTGACGCCTCAAGCACTGAGATGCAGTGCCTTAGACCGCTGCGACACATGGGTCTCCTGATGTGGTTTAAACATTGTTGTGGACTTAGAACATCTAGTTTTGTTGTTTTCCTATTACAAATGTGTGATTCTGAGAGTGAAAACCTTTAAAAAAAACGTGGAAAAACGGAAACGGAGAACTGAATTTGTATGTATGTGTAGAAGGCTATTCAATATGAGGTCACTGGTAGCCCTGGATGAGGGATAGATGCTCAGAGGGAGACAGTGAACAGGGAGAGAGATGAAGGGAGGGAGAGAGGGAACAGGGAGAGAGATGGAGGGAGAGAGGGAACAGGGAGAGAGATGAAGGGAGGGAGAGAGGGAACAGGGAGAGAGATGGAGAGAGGGAACAGGGAGAGAGATGGAGGGAGGGAGAGAGGGAACAGGGAGAGAGATGGAGGGAGAGAGGGAACAGGGAGAGAGATGAAGGGAGGGAGAGAGGGAACAGGGAGAGAGATGAAGGGAGGGAGAGAGGGAACAGGGAGAGAGGGAACAGGGAGAAAGATGAAGGGAGTGAGAGAGGGAACAGGGAGAGAGATGAAGGGAGGGAGAGAGGGAACAGGGAGAGAGATGGAGGGAGAGGGAACAGGGAGAGAGATGAAGGGGGGGAGAGGGAACAGGGAGAGAGATGAAGGGAGGGAGAGAGGGAACAGGGAGAGAGATGAAGGGAGGGAGAGAGGGAACAGGGAGAGAGATGAAGGGAGGGAGAGAGGGAACAGGGAGAGAGATTAAGGGAGGGAGAGAGGGAACAGGGAGAGAGATGGAGGGAGAGAGAGAGGGAACAGGGAGAGTGATGAGGGGGGGAGAGAGGGAACAGGGAGAGAGATGAAGGGATGGAGAGAGGGAACAGGGAGAGAGATGGAGGGAGAGAGAGAGGGAACAGGGAGAGAGATGAAGGGGGGGAGAGAGGGAACAGGGAGAGAGATGAAGGGAGGGAGAGAGGGAACAGGGAGAGAGATGGAGGGAGAGAGGGAACAGGGAGAGAGGGAACAGGGAGAGAGATGAAGGGAGGGAGAGAGGGAACA
>NW_028166916.1:20000-23622 GCF_964263955.1 Coregonus lavaretus
CTATACACTACTACAGTATAGCAAGGGGAAAGGGATCAAGGCTGTGGTTTGGAATCGATCCCTGTGGTCCATTTAATAATAATAAGTAAATGTTTCTTCTGTCGCACTCTGGTGTCATATGAGTGACTGTCTGTTCTGTGGGGTCTGTTCTGTCTCCTCCGTTCCCATGGTAGTATTTATTAAAAGTCGACACTGGCTAGCTACAGTGGCTAGCAACAGTGGCTAGCTTAGCTAACGAACTAGCATGACCAGAATGACACATTGATGAAGCACCAAAGGCACACCCCATTTCTGTTCGAAAATTGATGAAGAGGCAGAGTTGGACCGTTTTTCATGCCCAAAGTCCTCCTTTTTTAAAATTGACCCTTATTTGACTAAAAGGTAAGTTGACTGAGACACATTCTCATTTACAGCAACAACCTGGGGAAGAGGAGAGGGGATGAATGAGCCAATTGGAAGCTAGGGATGATTAGGTGGCCATGATGGTACATTTAGCGAGGACACCGGGGTTAACACCCCTACTCTTAGGATAAGTACCATGGGAGAGCCTCTGGTTCTGTCTCTCTCCATCTCTGGATATATGAACTAGGCTCTGGACACAGTCACGATGGAAGTAGTGACATGTCTTGTTCGCATTCCATAAGGATGCTTTTATATTGAGGTAACATTCAAAGAGCAGAAGTGTCCCATTTCTATAAGTTTTGTTGAGATGGTGACACTGTTTCCTTAGATATGTATATGTCGTTATGTCAAGGGAAGCCATGTGGCCTGGTGTCTTTATTTACCTTTATTTAACTAGGCAAGTCAGTTAAGAACAAATTCTTATTTACAATGACGGCCTACACCGGCCACACTCGGATGACGCTGGGCCAATTGTGCGCCGCCCTACGGGACTCCCAATCACGGCCGGTTGTGATACAGCTTGGAATCGAGCCAGGGTCTGTAGTGACGCCTCTAGCACTGAGATGCAGTGCCTTAGACCGCTGCGCCACTCGGGAGTGTAGTGACCTACTGGGGTCATTCTAGCTACGCTAGTCGCTAGCTGTACACAGTGTAAAGCACTGGGGTATTCAAACCTTTCCCTTGGCGGTGCGAAGTACTGCTGGTGTTCTGTCCTACCTGATAATCCCAAAGCTCAGCCACCTGGGGCTGTTGTGTGTAGATGGGATCTCTTCACCTGTAGCACAATTCCTATGGAACTTGTTTTAGATTGTTTTCGGCAGCTGCAGAATTCCTGTCCGCTATTCCGGAACCTACAGACATTGTCCCGGCATGATCTGGAGCAGAATGCTTTTCCATGTGTATCCTGGAGGAAGGGAAACTTCCTTCACGCTTTCACAGCAGACATATCCAGCTGTGTGTTTATATCATGTCACAGATGAAGACCATGAACCAAATCACATTTATTGTCACATGCTTCGTAAACAACCTACTCACAGTTCAACCTTTGCCAGCCCCTCCCCTCTTTCTTTCTGCTTTCCTTCTCTTTCATCTTACTCTCTGTCAGACATCATTCTCCCATCCCCCTCTCCTGCTCTCCCTCATCTGGTTCTCTCCCTCATCTGGTTCTCTCTTTCATCTGGTTCTCTCTTCCTCTCTTTTTGAGTCAGACAAACCTTACCCCTCTTTTTACATTTTACATTTTAGTCATTTAGCAGACGCTCTTATCCAGAGCGACTGAGTGCATACATTTTTCATACTGGCCCCCCGTGGGAATCGAACCCACAACCCTTGCGTTGCAAGCGCCATGCTCTACCAACTGAGACCCCCCCCCCCCCCCCCTCTCTCTCAATTAAATTAAATTGCTTTATTGCTTCAATAAGTGCTTTATTGACATGGGAAACATATGTTTACATTGCCAAACCAAGTGAAACAGATAATAAACCAAAGTGAAATAAACAATAAAAAATGAACAGTAAACATTACACTCAGAAGTTTCAAAAGAATAAATACATTTCAAATGTCATATTATGTCTATATACAGTGTTGTAATAATGTGCAAATAGGAAAAGTACAAATGGGAAAATAAATAATATGGATTATGGGTTGCATTTGGTGTTTGTTCTTCACTGGTTGCCACAGACTAGTACATGTCCCTGGGCTTGGAAGTGATTGATTTCCCCCTCCAGGATGGAGAAGCTGTCTTCATTAAAGTATGGGGATTCTAGTGGGGGGATATAGGTAGCACACAGGAGGACATTTTTCTCTGTTGAGATCATTTCCTTTTGATTTTCTAGCCAAATGTAAAATGTTCCTGTTTTGATTAATTGAATAGAGTGAGTTAGGTCTGCTCTATACCAAATTAGCATACCCCCTGAGTCCCTTCCCTGTTTCACACCTGGTAGTTTGGTGGATGGGACTACCAGCTCTCTGTAACCTAGAGGGCAACCAGTGGGTCCGTCTCCTCTATACCATGTTTCTTGTAGGATGACAATGTCTGTATTTCCGATTTCTTTGGTGAAGTCCAGGCTCCTGCTCTTTAAGCCAAAGGCAGATGACCTCAGGCCTTGCATATTCCAGGATGAAATAGTGAAGGCTTTCTGTTCCATAAAGTGTCCAATGTTGTTAGTCGTGTGGTTTGGCCTCAGACCAGTATGTGTAAGCAGAGCCTGCTGAGCATCTGGTACATGCCATTGGCTTGGGCTAGTGTAAGAGTGGGGGTTGGGGCTGTTTGCCTGCTCACGGCTTGGGCGTATGTGTGACTTTCATGTTGAGGCCCTCTTTGCGGGAGTGAGGGGCATGGGGTGGGCAGGAGGGGCATATGTCTGATCTGAGGGGGCCTAAATGGGGTGTGGGCATGGTTGACTTGGGGGGGTGTTAATTTGTTGGGGTGTGGATGTGGCTGATGGTGCTGTGGTCTGGATGTAGGTCCTCTCGGCGTGGGTCCTCTATGTGTAGGTCCGGGGGGGGGGGCGGTCCCGCAGGTCTGGGAGAGTGTCTCACAGGTCTGGGCGGGGTGTCTGTTGATCTGTTGCTCCTGTGTGAGGTGTTGGTCTCTCTCTCTCTCTCTCTCTCTCTGTGTCAGACATCAAAGTGTTCAGTGTGTGTATGTGATCTGTGTGGTGGGTCCTGACACACTGCTCCCCTAAGTCCTGCTTCTGCTACCCCAAAGCAGGAGTGAGTGTGTGAGATGAGTGTGTGTTGTTAGCCTGATTCATCTGACACACAGCCTCACTTCCGCTCCTCAAACACCTCTGTCGCAGCTGGAGAGAGTGTGTGTGTGTCTGGCCCCCCGAACTGGGGGAAAAAAAAGCTTAGCATGGCTACAGATGTCAGATCTTAATTTGACCCTTTTTGTCGCAGTATGCTCGGGAGGCGAAGGTCATGTCATGCGTCCTCCAAAACATGACCCGCCAAACCACACTTCTTAACACCCGCCCGCTTAACCCGGAAGCCGTTCAACTGACGACTGAGGTCAGCCTGCAGGCACCCGGCCCTCCACAAGGAGTCGCTAGAGCGTGATGAGCCAAGTAAAGCTCAACTAAATCGTCTTTGGCTCAAACGCATACACACCTTGACAGCTTTACAAAATGAAATATTAAAGCCCCACAATACAGGCTTTCAGTCCACAACAAAGAAGACTTCAAATGCCGTCATCAAACTGAAAGTACAGTAGGCCTGT
>NW_028166915.1:7500-18525 GCF_964263955.1 Coregonus lavaretus
GAAAAGGACATGGCAAAACGCAGTGACTACAGGGCAAAACAGACCGAAAAGGACATGGCAAAACGCAGTGACTACAGGGCAAAACAGACCGAAAAGGACATGGCAAAACGCTCAGCCATTTAAGCTTCCAACCCGGCAGTGACTACAGGGCAAAACAGACCGAAAAGGACATGGCAAAACGCAGTGACTACAGGGCCAAACAGACCGAAAAGGACATGGCAAAACGCTCAGCCATTTGAGGTGTCACACTTGCTGCCACTCCAATCTGTCCGCTACACAAATCGATGGGGCACTACAACCATATAGGAGTTCAATTGGTCAAGCGTTCTCACTCACGGGTGCGACAAATATGGCCTCTTACGAGGCACGTCTCCAAATATGTTAATGAGCCAGAAACAACAATTCCATGCAAAAGGGTTTTTTGGTGTGCCAAAGATACAGTACTGTAGAATTACTGTAAATACAGCAATTTTTGCCCCGCCCACAATATTTCCCCACAATGCACCATCATTTACAGTATGCTGCAGTAAAACGTTTAAGAGTATTTTACGGTTGATGATACCCCAAATTACCGTATAGTTTACCATTTTCCATGACATATATCATATATTCATTATATATATATATATATATGAATAAATATATATATATATCATATCCATTATTTTACATTAGGTTCAATATGTCATCCACTGGCTTCAGAAATAGTGCACATGCTGCCCCAACTCCTGCTCTTTAAGGGGTCTCATTCTCCACGACCCTCGACCCTAAAGGGTAATTGAGGTTTCATGGCTTTGTGACGTTGATGTTGATGCCTTGAAGATCGGACGCAGAGGTTGTATCCCACATGGCACACCATTCCCTACCTAGCGCACTACTTTTCACCAGATCCCTATGCGCCTTGGTCAAAAGTAGTGCGCTATATAGGGAATAGGGTGCCATTTTGGGACGAATCCAATGTGCCGGCCTATAGGGTCATATTGCAGTTCACTATTTTGACCTCTGGGGACCCCTAATGCAACCTGGGTATTTAATCATAATGGCTATATTGTCTATCAGAGGTGTCAAGCTGGGTCAGTGCCAAATGTATTGTCCACAACACTACAGAGAATGTAGTGTCTACAACACTACAGAGAATGTATTGTCTACAACACTACAGAGAATGTATTGTCTACAACACTACAGAGAATGTATTGTCTAAAACACTACAGAGAATGTATTGTGTAAAACACTACAGATAATGTATTGTCCACAACACTACAGAGAATGTATTGTCTACAACACTACAGATAATGTATTGTCTACAACACTACAGAGAATGTATTGTCTACAACACTACAGAGAATGTATTGTCTACAACACTACAGAGAATGTATTGTCCACAACACTACAGAGAATGTATTGTCTACAACACTACAGAGAATGTATTGTCTACAACACTACAGAGAATGTATTGTGTTAAACACTACAGAGAATGTATTGTCTACAACACTACAGAGAATGTATTGTCCACAACACTACAGAGAATGTATTGTCTACAACACTACAGAGAATGTATTGTCTACAACACTACAGATAATGTATTGTGTAAAACACTACAGAGAATGTATTGTCTACAACACTACAGATAATGTATTGTCCACAACACTACAGAGAATGTATTGTCTACAACACTACAGAGAATGTATTGTCCACAACACTACAGATAATGTATTGTGTAAAACACTACAGAGAATGTATTGTCTACAACACTACATATAATGTATTGTCCACAACACTACAGAGAATGTATTGCTACAACACTACAGAGAATGTATTGTCCACAACACTACAGAGAATGTATTGACTACAACACTACAGAGAATGTATTGTCTACAACACTACAGATAATGTATTGTCCACAACACTACAGATAATGTATTGTCCACAACACTACAGAGAATGTATTGTCCACAACACTACAGAGAATGTATTGTCTACAACACTACAGATAATGTATTGTCTACAACACTACAGAGAATGCATTGTCCACAACACTACAGAGAATGTATTGTCTACAACACTACAGATAATGTATTGTCTACAACACTACAGAGAATGCATTGTCCACAACACTACAGAGAATGTATTGTCCACAACACTACAGAGAATGTATTTTCCACAACACTACAGAGAATGTATTGTCCACAACACTACAGAGAATGTATTGTCTACAACACTACAGAGAATGTATTGTGTAAAACACTACAGAGAATGTATTGTCTACAACACTACAGAGAATGTATTGTCCACAACACTACAGAGAATGTATTGTCTACAACACTACAGACAATGTATTGTCCACAACACTACAGATAATGTATTGTGTAAAACACTACAGAGAATGTATTGTCCACAACACTACAGAGAATGTATTGTCCACAACACAACAGAGAATGTATTGTCCACAACACTACAGAGAATGTACTGTCCACAACACTACAGAGAATGTATTGTCAACAACACAACAGAGAATGTATTGTCCACCACACTACAGAGAATGTATTGTCTACAACACTACAGAGAATGTATTGTCTACAACACTACAGAGAATGTATTGTCTACAACACTACAGAGAATGTATTGTCCACAACACTACAGAGAATGTATTGTCTACAACACTACAGAGAATGTATTGTCTACAACACTACAGAGAATGTATTGTCTACAACACTACAGAGAATGTATTGTCTACAACACTACAGAGAATGTATTGTCCACAACACTACAGAGAATGTATTGTCTACAACACTACAGAGAATGTATTGTCTACAACACTACAGATAATGTATTGTGTAAAACACTACAGAGAATGTATTGTCTACAACACTACAGATAATGTATTGTCCACAACACTACAGAGAATGTATTGTCTACAACACTACAGAGAATGTATTGTCCACAACACTACAGATAATGTATTGTGTAAAACACTACAGAGAATGTATTGTCTACAACACTACAGATAATGTATTGTCCACAACACTACAGAGAATGTATTGTCTACAACACTACAGAGAATGTATTGTCCACAACACTACAGAGAATGTATTGATTACAACACTACAGAGAATGTATTGTCTACAACACTACAGATAATGTATTGTCCACAACACTACAGATAATGTATTGTCTACAACACTACAGAGAATGCATTGTCCACAACACTACAGAGAATGTATTGTCTACAACACTACAGATAATGTATTGTCTACAACACTACAGAGAATGCATTGTCCACAACACTACAGAGAATGTATTGTCCACAACACTACAGAGAATGTATTTTCCACAACACTACAGAGAATGTATTGTCCACAACACTACAGAGAATGTATTGTCTACAACACTACAGAGAATGTATTGTGTAAAACACTACAGAGAATATATTGTCTACAACACTACAGAGAATGTATTGTCCACAACACTACAGAGAATGTATTTTCCACAACACTACAGAGAATGTATTGTCCACAACACTACAGAGAATGTATTGTCTACAACACTACAGAGAATGCATTGTCCACAACACTACAGAGAATGTATTGTCTACAACACTACAGAGAATGTATTGTCTACAACACTACAGAGAATGCATTGTCCACAACACTACAGAGAATGTATTGTCTACAACACTACAGATAATGTATTGTCTACAACACTACAGAGAATGCATTGTCCACAACACTACAGAGAATGTATTGTCCACAACACTACAGAGAATGTATTTTCCACAACACTACAGAGAATGTATTGTCCACAACACTACAGAGAATGTATTGTCTACAACACTACAGAGAATGTATTGTGTAAAACACTACAGAGAATGTATTGTCTACAACACTACAGAGAATGTATTGTCCACAACACTACAGAGAATGTATTGTCTACAACACTACAGACAATGTATTGTCCACAACACTACAGATAATGTATTGTGTAAAACACTACAGAGAATGTATTGTCCACAACACTACAGAGAATGTATTGTCCACAACACAACAGAGAATGTATTGTCCACAACACTACAGAGAATGTACTGTCCACAACACTACAGAGAATGTATTGTCAACAACACAACAGAGAATGTATTGTCCACCACACTACAGAGAATGTATTGTCTACAACACTACAGAGAATGTATTGTCTACAACACTACAGAGAATGTATTGTCTACAACACTACAGAGAATGTATTGTCCACAACACTACAGAGAATGTATTGTCTACAACACTACAGAGAATGTATTGTCTACAACACTACAGAGAATGTATTGTCTACAACACTACAGAGAATGTATTGTCTACAACACTACAGAGAATGTATTGTCTACAACACTACAGATAATGTATTGTCCACAACACTACAGAGAATGTATTGTCTACAACACTACAGAGAATGTATTGTCTACAACACTACAGATAATGTATTGTGTAAAACACTACAGAGAATGTATTGTCTACAACACTACAGATAATGTATTGTCCACAACACTACAGAGAATGTATTGTCTACAACACTACAGAGAATGTATTGTCCACAACACTACAGATAATGTATTGTGTAAAACACTACAGAGAATGTATTGTCTACAACACTACAGATAATGTATTGTCCACAACACTACAGAGAATGTATTGTCTACAACACTACAGAGAATGTATTGTCCACAACACTACAGAGAATGTATTGACTACAACACTACAGAGAATGTATTGTCTACAACACTACAGATAATGTATTGTCCACAACACTACAGATAATGTATTGTCTACAACACTACAGAGAATGCATTGTCCACAACACTACAGATAATGTATTGTCTACAACACTACAGAGAATGCATTGTCCACAACACTACAGAGAATGTATTGTCCACAACACTACAGAGAATGTATTTTCCACAACACTACAGAGAATGTATTGTCCACAACACTACAGAGAATGTATTGTCTACAACACTACAGAGAATGTATTGTGTAAAACACTACAGAGAATGTATTGTCTACAACACTACAGAGAATGTATTGTCCACAACACTACAGAGAATGTATTGTCTACAACACTACAGACAATGTATTGTCCACAACACTACAGATAATGTATTGTGTAAAACACTACAGAGAATGTATTGTCCACAACACTACAGAGAATGTATTGTCCACAACACAACAGAGAATGTATTGTCCACAACACTACAGAGAATGTACTGTCCACAACACTACAGAGAATGTATTGTCAACAACACAACAGAGAATGTATTGTCCACCACACTACAGAGAATGTATTGTCTACAACACTACAGAGAATGTATTGTCTACAACACTACAGAGAATGTATTGTCTACAACACTACAGAGAATGTATTGTCCACAACACTACAGAGAATGTATTGTCTACAACACTACAGAGAATGTATTGTCTACAACACTACAGAGAATGTATTGTCTACAACACTACAGATAATGTATTGTCCACAACACTACAGAGAATGTATTGTCTACAACACTACAGAGAATGTATTGTCTACAACACTACAGATAATGTATTGTGTAAAACACTACAGAGAATGTATTGTCTACAACACTACAGATAATGTATTGTCCACAACACTACAGAGAATGTATTGTCTACAACACTACAGAGAATGTATTGTCCACAACACTACAGATAATGTATTGTGTAAAACACTACAGAGAATGTATTGTCTACAACACTACAGATAATGTATTGTCCACAACACTACAGAGAATGTATTGTCTACAACACTACAGAGAATGTATTGTCCACAACACTACAGAGAATGTATTGACTACAACACTACAGAGAATGTATTGTCTACAACACTACAGATAATGTATTGTCCACAACACTACAGATAATGTATTGTCTACAACACTACAGAGAATGCATTGTCCACAACACTACAGAGAATGTATTGTCTACAACACTACAGATAATGTATTGTCTACAACACTACAGAGAATGCATTGTCCACAACACTACAGAGAATGTATTGTCCACAACACTACAGAGAATGTATTTTCCACAACACTACAGAGAATGTATTGTCCACAACACTACAGAGAATGTATTGTCTACAACACTACAGAGAATGTATTGTGTAAAACACTACAGAGAATGTATTGTCTACAACACTACAGAGAATGTATTGTCCACAACACTACAGAGAATGTATTTTCCACAACACTACAGAGAATGTATTGTCCACAACACTACAGAGAATGTATTGTCTACAACACTACAGAGAATGCATTGTCCACAACACTACAGAGAATGTATTGTCTACAACACTACAGATAATGTATTGTCTACAACACTACAGAGAATGCATTGTCCACAACACTACAGATAATGTATTGTCTACAACACTACAGATAATGTATTGTCTACAACACTACAGAGAATGCATTGTCCACAACACTACAGAGAATGTATTGTCCACAACACTACAGAGAATGTATTTTCCACAACACTACAGAGAATGTATTGTCCACAACACTACAGAGAATGTATTGCAGAGGTGGGACAAAGTCATTGTTATGCAAGTCACAAGTAAGTCTCAAGTCTTTGCCCTCGAGTCCCGAGTCAAGTCGAGTCAAAGATGAGGCAAGTCCCAAGTCGAGTCAAAAGTCAAAGCCATCAAGTCTCAAGTCGAGTCCAAAGTCCTACCATTTTAGTTTCGAGTCATTTCAAGTCCTCTTACCACAGAAATAAAATGTATACAAATCATGTATGTCTGTAAGATTTGTATTTATTTAAACCTTTTTATACAATAACATTAATCAAATACAGCAAAAAACATAACATTTAATTTTCACACAAAAATGCTTGTATTTGAACAGCATATTGCACTAGAACAATGCAGAGAGAGAGAGAGAGAGAGAGAGAGAGAGAGAGAGAGAGAGAGAGAGAGAGAGAGAGAGAGAGAGAGAGAGAGAGAGAGAGAGAGAGAGAGAGAGAGAGAGAGAGAGAGAGAGAGAGAGAGAGAGAGAGAGAGAGAGAGAGAGAGAGAGAGAGAGAGAGAGAGAAAATGGTTTACGGGGAAGGACAAACACCAAAGCTCTGGAAGTAAAAACAGTGTGGGAACCTGCACTGCAAATGAACAGATCTTACTCCATGTGAAACTCCTACCACAGGAGAGAGAGAGCTGTGTGGACAGGTGATGAGCAGAGAGTGAGTGTGTGTGCGCGCATGCGTGCTGTGGACAGGTGGAGGGAGGCCCCTATACTGCATTGCATTTGCAAAAGATCAAATTGGCCAAAAGTCTGTCAGTCATTTGTGCACGATGGGGACGCAGAATGATGCCACCATGGCTGAAAACTCGCTCCACTGGAGCACTAGAAGCAGGCACTGCCAAGACTCGGATGGCTACTTGAAAGAGTGAAGGAAGAGTCTTACTGTTCAGTGCCCAGAACAAAAGGGCATTCTGTCCTTCTGCCATGTCAATGTAGTGACTTAGCTGTACTGCTGGTGGGGTCCCAACATCCCTTTTCTGCCTCTTATGGTATGCAGCAAACAGCCCTTCTCCTTCCATGTCCTCTAGTTCTTCTTCAGCAGGCACCGGCACAGGCTGCTCTGTCTCTGCAGCATCTTGCAGGATCAATTCTAAAAATAAAAATAAAAACGTGTCACAACAGCAGAAACAAAAGAGCCCTTATTTCTGATGTTGATGATACTGTTCAAGACTGAAATTTTTTATTATTGTTAAAGTCAGATTAATATCACATTAGATCCTATATCAGATTAAGATCAAATTATTGTACGTTGCATTTAAGTTGCATTGCAAGTCAATAATATTTACCTTTAACTCGTTGTGCCACCTCTGCCTTGATGTCACGGTTGACCAGCACATGGGGCTCAATCCACAGCAGACAAAAGGCTGGATCCAAGGCAGCTGCTTTCAGGTAGACTGTGTCTGAAAAGGGGGCAGTGATCCCTTCTTGAGACTGGGCCATTTTTACATTAATGAAGATCCCAAGAAATCTTTTTTTCAGGGATGCCTGCAGACCTCTGACCAGGCCACTCAGGAAACGAACTTGAGGCTTCAGCTTCTCAAGATGGTGATTGAGGGACAAGATGGATGGAACAACTGCACTGATTGTAATGACTTTCTCCCCCTGTGTCAAATCAGTTGCTTCTCCGAACGGTTTTAAGATGTCCACCAACTCCTTCAGCAGATTCCACTCTGGTGGTGTGAATGACAGTTCTTTATGCCCGGCCTTCTCAAGAACTGCGCAGAGCTTTTGCTGATCACAATGAAGGACTGCTTTTACCTGCCGCAGTGTGGAATTCCACCTCGTGCTCACTGCAGCAGGGATGCCTCTGTGCTCCCCAAATTCACCATCGAAGATGTCTTTAAACGTTGTGCTTGTGTGGAGCAGGGAGCTAAGTTTTGATAACTTGGAGAGAGAAGGACATGCCGCTTTTGTTTCTTTCAAACCGTCTCCCACAACCAGCTGCAATGTGTGTGCAAAACACTGCAGGCGCTGTTTCTTTGCCATAGCAGCATCGACGGTTTGCTGGTCTTCTTGGGTTAAGTCATGCCATAGCTCAGGATCATCAAGATTATCTCCAGCATCTTCATCTTCCTCCTGTTCGCTGGGGAAGCAGACTGTAAATGCCTTGCGCATGTTAGCAGCATTGTCACTAATTATATAGTCCAATTTAGCTTTGATGTTGTATTCATCACATATTGCCTCAAATTGGTCACAGATTCGCTCTGCTGTGTGAGAGCCTTTGAAGCGGTTGCAGGCCAAGAGATTAGTCTTTAGCTGTACCCTCTCTGCATCTCGCTCCATCCAGTGCACAGTGACACCAAGGAATCCCCTCATCTTTCGATCAGACCAAATGTCCACAGTGACTGAAACATGGTCAGTGTTGCTCAATTGAGTTTTTAACTTTGACCGTCTCTCCTCAGCAAGGCTCTCTTTTTTTGTGGTCAGCGTTCGGCGACATACTGGGGTATACTTGCTGTCCAGCACAGCCAGAAAGTGACGAAAGCTCTTATTTTCCACAATAGACAGAGGGAAATTGCAATCCATAATCAAGTCAGACAGTATCGCATTGGAGATGGCCTTCTGCTGTGGGTGGGTCAGGCTGTAACGCCCTACACGAGTGTCAAGGAATTGTGAGATTGAAGGCTGTTGTGGTTCATCTACGATGATTTTGTTCATCTGGTATTCTTCATACCTGTAACAGAGAAGAATATGAAACAGATGTCAGAAAATCCTTTACAGCCACACATGTTGTATTTGAAACTACTCTTTACTCATATCAATGTTGTTGTGTTAATATTCATTGCCTATTGTACACTACGGTTTACGATAATACATTTCAGTGTCAGTGTATGCAATATTAAGAATATTTTCACTGCTTCAAAATTCATAAGAAAGCCCTTTCCCTCAAGAAACTGAAGTCATATGCTTTATAGCAGTGGTTTTCAAAGTGGGGACGGGGACCCTTGGGTGCCGCGAGGGGGTTCTAGGGGGGCCATGGCAAGTTGGCATGAAAAGTATAGAAAAACAAAATAATTGAATAAATTAAATAACTAAAGTAAACCAAATTAAACCAAAAATAAGCTAAACAATATTCCCATTAGTTAAGAACTGCACTATAATAATCTATTGCATCTCTGAACATTACTACTATAATCGTTATTATTTTATTATATACTGTATATATCCCAGTGGTGCGCTGCCTCACAGACCTACTGTAGACTACGGTAGCACTCTGTCCATGCGCTGTCTGCTGTTTGGGCATGATATGAAAAGGGAAGGCTAATGGTGGATCTACTGTGACTGTGTTATCATTTTCCTCTTTACAATGTATACGTCTTACTATGTTTCCTGTTGTACTTGGATGGGTTTAGGGATGCACCAACTACATCCGAGTTGTGAAAGGGGGTGCATTCATTGTTTAATTGTGATATTTTGTCTTCAGCGACAGTTCAGCTTAGTTGTGATTAACCAAAATTACATAAACGACCTCAATGAGGCAGCACACCAGCAACTCTGAAACTGAATTCTAAAACGCTTAACGTGAAAAACGCTTAACGTTGCTTAATGCTTAATATACTAAGACAGTAATATTATAAGACCAAACTCTGCAAATATCATATTAATAAAGCATACTATGTACAAAACATCAGATGAGCCCAGAATACATAGTAGCCTACATAAGACATGTTAAGCCTTTTCTTATAATGGTTTTCTATGGGAGGAAAACACTTAACGTGTTGTTAAACGTGTTTGCGTTCATATTCTGGCCTCATCTGATGTTTTGTACATTTAGTATACTTTATTAATATGATATTTATAGTTTGGTCTTTTAATATTACTGTCTCAGTATATTAAGACACGTTAAGCCTTTTCTTATAATAGTTTTCTATGGGAGGAAAACGCAACGTGTTATTAAACGTGTTTGCGTTCATATTCTGGGCTCATCTGATGTTTTGTACATAGTATACATTATTAATATGATATTTACAGAGTTTGGTCTTTTAATAACACTGTCTTAGTACATTAAAGAACGTTAAGCGTTTTTCACGAAAGCGTTTTAGAATGTCCATATAATAGCAGTTCAAAAATCCATATTTTTGTAAGCATGAACCAGCAAGGGAGACGTGCGTTTGTCTCGTTGATACAGTAAATATGCAGCAGCTAGCTAGTAAGTTACGGTACATCCGATAAGGTGCGTAGCATTCGTTCAAAACTTACCTTTCTTTGTGCAACTTCAGGTGTCGAACAAAGTTGGACGTTGTGGCAGCTCCGTCTGTAATCTTCGATCCGCATGTTTTGCAGATTGCAACTCGTTTTTTGTCGACTACCTCGTAATTTTTATAGCCAAACCAAACTATCTTCGGTATCATTTTGACAACTGGCGCGTTGTTGCTTGATGTGCTTCATTGGTTGTCTTGCAATGTGCCTGCTTAGATGCTGTCGAATCAAAACAACGTGGGACTACA
>NW_028166914.1:0-43081 GCF_964263955.1 Coregonus lavaretus
CTACGTGCTCTGTCTGTAGCTCTCTTAGAGGTGACTACCTACTGCTCAGGTTAACACACACACGCACACGCACACGCAAACGCACACACACACACACACACACACACACACACACACACACACACCCACCCACACACCCACCCACACACACACACACTCAATCACTCACTCAATCCCTCCTTTCCTCACTCACTCACTCACTCAACCAACCAAACACGTACAACATTCCAGAGCCAAGAACTCTGATGCTATTTCCAGAGGGCTTAAATAATTAGCTTGGAGAGACTTCCTTTTTCAGGGTTCAGACTCAGATAATAACTGCCGGAGGTGAATTTTTCCTTCCTTCTTCATAGAATGCAGCCCTGTGACTTGATTCTAATATGGCCATATTGTTTCAGGTATAATATGATCCACATATTAAAACAGTTAGCTATAATGTTATCCCTGGAAGTGAAGGGAAAGGATATGGAAGGCTAGACTAAGTACACATCAAGTCTGTGAGAGCATGTCTTGGGCAGTTTTCACTATAAAGATCAACCTTCTAAAATGTCTTAAAATAGGACATGAGGCCCATTCTAAAGAAATTAACCTACAGGCCTACAGTATAACATAGCAAGTTCAAAGTAAGTTATTGGAACTTAAATCTGAAACTCTAGGACGTCAATAAACACCTCATCCCCAGAAGACAGAAACCCCCTCCCTTACCCAGGCAGGGTGAAAACAGGGAGAGTTTGAGAGAGAGCAAGAGGGAGGGAGGCAGGGGGGAGGGAGGGAGGCAGGGGGGAGGGAGGGAGGCAGGGGGGAGGGAGGGAGGCAGGGGGGAGGGAAGGAGCCAGGGGGAGGGAAGGAGGCAGGGGGAGGGAAGGAGGGAGGGAAGATGATGGAGGGAGTACGGATGAGGTAGGGAGGATGGATGGATGAGGGAAGAAGGGAGGGGGAGGGAGCGAGGATGGATGAGGTAGGGAGGATGGATGGATGAGGGAAGAAGGATGGATGGAGGGAAGGAGGATGGATGAGGGAGGGAGGGAGGTGGCATGTTTATGTAGCAGACCTTGAAAGAACAGCCTGGAATCATAAATCATGTCAGAGGGACAGAGGGTAAGAGAGAGGGAAAATGAGGGGGGAGAAAGGGGGAGAGAGAGAGATGGGGGGGGGGGGGGGGGGTTGGAGTCCCGTATCACTGTCTCTGCGCCCCATGGAGGAAACTGTTAGAACAAAAACATATCCAACATACATGTCCTGGCCCTGGCCCCTGACCCCTGACCCAGAATCATACACAAACACCAGCCCTCTCTCAGACTTGTGATAAGGGACACCAAACAAACCCTATTCTACAATACAGAGTAACCATACACAAGCCATATATTATTTTAGAAACCTTATCTAACCATTGTCGAAGAAACTAAATGCCGAAACCTCTGCTTCCTGAAAATATGTCTTTTTAAAGGTTTTCCTTTTGAAAACAACCTATGTGGCATCGGTATTAGTCAAAAACATTAGTGTCAAAATTGACTACAAAGTGTAAATAGGATAATTTTGGTCATAAAGTCAGTCTCGTCCAAAATGGAGTTTGGAACCTGAGTGCGTCACAACGGTTGGGTTTGGATTACAATTATGTTGACAGTTCATTTTTTTTACATTTCAGTCATTTAGCAGTCGCTCTTATCCAGAGTGCATACATTTTTTTTTTTTTCATACTGGTCCCCCGTGGGAAACGAACCCACAACCCTGGCGTTGCAAACGCCATGCTCTACCAACTAAGCTACACAGGACTACAATTCATGCCTCTTTAAGCCTATTAACACGTGGTGGCACCTTGTTTTCTGGGAAAAGACTGGGCAAGTTCGCTTTGCATGGCCCGGTGCCCCCGGCGGGCGGAGACCTCTCCTTAGGATGACCAATGGAATGGTTGAAAATGAGCAAACCCGGCCCACCCGGGGCACCGGGTCACGCAGAAGGAAGTCGCCCACTGGAACGTCTTCCCCAGACGACATGCGGTTGGTACTTGCCCTTCCCACATGAAAAAATACTAGTGTTTAATGTGGAATATGACAGTACTTACTATAGAATTCTATAGTAAAATGTAGTATACTGTAGAATACTATACTACACAATGTAGTATCCCTCGATCATGTGTAGTACTTACTATAGAATGTTGTAGTACCCCGTAGAATACACTGTACCCCAAAAAAACACTGTAGTAAATACAGTACTACAGTGATGTCCGCAAAAAACACTACAGTCCGCAAAAACAGTTAATACTACAGTATTTAATTTGCATATACCCTGCCCATTCTCCTCCCCCATATCGAGGTCATTATCAATCCAACATCACAATACGGTGGCGAGCATTCCATTTGGTTGCTAGGGGGGCAAGGAGACCTCCAGCTCCGCCAAAACCGTTGACAACTACATGCCGTTTCCAAGGGATTGTTAAACAAATGTCATAACTATTTGGTTTTAATATAATCACCACTTGAAGAGCATAGTCAGAACTAAACATTTCTGATTATTCCACATTTAGCTCTATCGTTAGAGTTATACAGCAAGTAACTGCATGCTTTTCATGATCAATAAACATCAATTGATCGTGTGTTTTCAGATATTTGAGGGTAGCCAAATCCATTTGGCATGTAGCTAGCTAGCCAAGCAAACAACGTGTCATTTAGCTTGCTTCATCAGAGATTAGGCTTTTGGAAAGAGCATGATATCGTCCTCGTCCTGGTAAAGATGTCAGTTGGACTACGGTCATCAAGACTATAGGAAGGCCCTCAAAATTGTCAAAGACTCCAGCCACCCTAGTCATAGACTGTTCTCTCTGCTACCGCACGGCAAGCGGTACCGGAGTGCCAAGTCTAGGTCCAAAAGACTTCTCAACAGCTTCTACCCCCAAGCCATAAGACTCCTGAACAGCTAATCATGGCTACCCGGACTATTTGCACTGCCCCCCCACCCCATCCCTTTTACGCTGCTGCTACTCTGTTAATTATTTATGCATAGTCACTTTAACTCTACCCACATGTACATATTACCTCAACTACCTCAACTAGCCGGTGCCCCCGCACATTGACTCTGCAACGGTACCCCCCTGTATATATAGCCTCCCTACTGTCACTTTATTTTACTTCTGCTCTTTTTTTTCTCAACACTTTTTTTGTTGTTGTTTTATTTTTACTTTTTTTGTTGAAAATAAATGCACTGTTGGTTAAGGGCTGTAAGTAAGCATTTCACTGTAATGTCTGCACCTGTTGTATTCAGCGCATGTGACCAATAAAATTTGATTTGATTTGATTTGATTTGAGATGGCAAGCAAATATAGCCATCTAGTTTATCCCCTGAAAGTTAACTTGTTAACTAGCCATATTGACGAGATCTGTTATTAGCTAGCTAGCCAATTTGACGTGGTCCATCAATCAATCTAGCCTATCATGTCTGTCAGCAACAATCGTGATTAAACACTCTTATAAACAAGGGGATAATGTTAGCTGACTTCGCTAGGTGGGCCTACGTTGGTTAGAGAAAAATGTACATTAGGTCTACTTACCACAGTGTTTAGCCAACTGTACAGTTTCTACCAGTAGCTTGCAAAGTAAACATTACCAGCTAACAGTACCACGGCAAATCCGCCCTTCTGCTGCTTGACAGGCAGAGCCCACAAAGGATGGGGAAATTAACCTAAACCACTCACACTTGTCAGGTATAGTTGACTTTTATTTTATATCAATCAAATATCCAATTAATGGTGGCCAATATTGAGAGACATCATGAGGCTACCCTCACGTATCTGAAATTACCTTGATCATGAAAAGCATGCAGTTACTTAATAGATCTAAATGTGCACAATTGTTTTGCATGGAATAATCAGAAATTTTAGTTCTGACTATGCTCTTCAACAGTTGATGATACAGTATGATACAGTATTACAACCAAATAGTTAACATTTATTGAACAATCCCTTGAAAAGGGCAGGCAGTTGTCAATGGTTTTAGCGGAGCTGTGGTCTCCTTGCCCCCAGCAGCCAAATCGAACACTCTGCACCTTATTGTGATGTTTTATTGATAACGACCTATAGACCATATATTGTGTTCCGTACAGGTTATAGAAAAGAGCAGAAGCTCTGAACTATCCGTTCAGACCCCAGTAGTCCTACCTACCTACCTACCTACCTACCTACCTACCTACCTACCTACCTACCTACCTACCTACCTACCTACCTACCTACCTACCTACCTACCTACCTGTTGTCCTACCTACGTACCTGTTGTCCTACCTACCTACCTGTTGTCCTACCTACCTACCTACCTACCTACCTACCTACCTACCTACCTACCTACCTACCTACCTACCTACCTACCTACCTACCTACCTACCTACCTACCTACCTACCTACCTACCTACCTACCTGTTGTCCTACCTACCTACCTACCTACCTACCTACCTACCTGTGAATACTATAGTATTTATACCATATAGTACTTTTTCATGTGGGTTACTCAAGAAAATAGCTACTCTAGTGAAAATGGGCTTCCATAAAGTTGTTCAACAATCTTGGGCAGATGACCACTGTCAACTGTCAAACCTGAGACTGGTGTGTTGGTGGTAAGTAGATACATTTTGTTCACAGCTAGCTAACTAGCTAGCTACATGTAATTATTATATTAACTCTTGTTTGCCTTCAGTCATGACATCTAGCATTTCTTAATGAGCATTGATTAAAAACGAGGTTAAATCAGGAAGCGCAGTCGCCCTTTATGAGGATGTTATTTGCAGGGCATCTTCAGGTAGGTGCTGGTGCTACACATCACATTGGTACACATTGTAACTTGACTCTGTTGAATTGTTCCTTCTTCATCCGTCATTTCAAGAGAATTACAACAAAAACCATTTAAACATAAAAAACGTACCGTAGTTCTCCTTGGAGTCCCATCCCTTGTTGCTGCTCCAGCGGCTGCCCCAGTCTCCCCCCACCCCGGTCCCAGTCCCCCCGGTCTCCACCCCTGTCCCAGTCCCCCCGGTCTCCACCCCGGTCCCAATCCCCCCGGTCTCCACCCCGGTCCCAGTCCCCCCGGTCTCCACCCCGGTCCCAGTCCCCCTGGTCTCCACCCCGGTCCCAGTCCCCCCGGTCTCCACCCCTGTCCCAGTCCCCCCGGTCTCCACCCCGGTCCCAGTCCCCCCGGTCTCCACCCCGGTCCCAGTCCCCCTGGTCTCCACCCCGGTCCCAGTCCCCCCGGTCTCCACCCCGGTCCCAGTCCCCCCGGTCTCCACCCCGGTCCCAGTCCCCCCGGTCTCCACCCCGGTCCCAGTCCCCCTGGTCTCCACCCCGGTCCCAGTCCCCCCGGTCTCCACCCCGGTCCCAGTCCCCCCGGTCTCCACCCCGGTCCCAGTCCCCCCGGTCTCCACCCCGGTCCCAGTCCCCCTGGTCTCCACCCCGGTCCCAGTCCCCCCGGTCTCCACCCCTGTCCCAGTCCCCCTGGTCTCCACCCCAGTCCCTGTCCCAGTCCCCCCGGTCTCCATCCCAGTCTCAGTCCCGCAGGTCTCCATCCCAGTCCCAGTCCCAGTCCCCCCGGTCTCCACCTCAGCCGCAGTCTCAGTCCCCCCCGTCTCCACCCCAGTCTCAGTCCCCCTGGTCTCCACCCCAGTCCCTGTCCCAGTCCCCCCAGTCTCCACCCCAGTCCCTGCCCCAGTCCCCCCCGTCTCCACCCCAGTCTCATTCCCCCCCGTCTCCACCCCAGCCCCAGTCCCCCTGGTCCCACTAAGCACAGGTTCCTGCTCCTCAGGGTCATAGTTGTAGTCCTCTGTGGGCTGCTCCTGTTCCTGTTCCTCTAGGCTGGCCCTGCCACCTAGTCCGCTCTCAGTCTCAGCCTGGTCCGGGTACTCCCAGAACAGGGCCAAGAACAGCTTCTTGTGGCCCAGCCTGTCCTTTGAGGACAGGGACCAGTCGTTGCGGGCCCCCTCACCCCCCACCTTGGCCAGGTCTATCTCCATCTCTGTTTCCGTCTGGGGGTCCTCCACCACCTCAATTGTCACCTGGGGGAGGAGAAGGAGAGAGAGAGAGATACAGTTGAAGTCGGAAGTTTACATACATTTAGGTTGGAGTCATTAAAACTCGTTTTTTAACCACTCCACAAATTTCTTGTTAACAAACGATAGTTTTGGGAAGTCGGTTAGGACATCTACTTTGTGCCTGACACAAGTAAGTTTTCCAACAATTGTTTACAGACAGATTATTTCACTTATAATTCACTGTATCACAATTCCAGAGGGTCAGAAGTTTACATACACAAAGTGTAGAAGCTTCTGATAGGCTAATTGACATAATTTGAGTCAATTGGAGGTGTACCTGTGGATGTATTTCAAGGCCTACCTTCAAACAGTGCCTCTTTGCTTATAATCATGGGAAGATCAAAAGAAATCAGCCAAGACCTCAAAAAAATGTTTGTAGACCTCCACAAGTCTGGTTCATCCTTGTGAGCAATTTCCAAATGCCTGAAGGTACCACGTTCATCTGTACAAACAATAGTACACAAGTATAAACACTATGGGACCACGCAGCTGTTATACCGCTCCTAGAGATGAATGTACTTTGGTGCGAAAGGTGCAAATCAATCCCAGAACAACAGCAAAGGACCTTGTGAAGATGCTGGAGGAAACAGGTACAAAAATATCTTTATCCACAGTAAAATGAGTCCTATATCGACATAACCTGAAAGGCCGCTCAGCAAGGAAGAAGCCACTGCTCCAAAACCGCCATAAAAAAGCCAGACTACGGTTTGCAACTGCACATGGGGACAAAGATCTTACTTTTTGGAGAAATGTCCTCTGGTCTGATGAAACATAAATATAACTGTTTGGCCATAATGACCATCGTTATGTTTGGAGGAAAAAAGGGAAGGTTTGCAAGCCGAAGAACACCATCCCAACCGTGAAGCACGGGGGTGGCAGCATCATGCTATGGGGGTGCTTTGCTGCAGGATGGTCTGGTGCACTTCACAAAATAGATGGCATCATGAGGAAGGAAAATTATGTGGATATATTGAAGCAACATCTCAAGACATAAGTCAGGAAGTTAAAGGTTGGTCGCAAATGGGTCTTCCAAATGGACAATGACCCCAAGCATACTTCCAAAGGTGTGGCAAAATGACTTAAGGACAACAAAGTCAAGGTATTGGAGTGGCCATCACAAAGCCCTGACCTCAATCCTATAGAACATTTGTGGGCAGATCTGAAAAAGCGTGTGCGAGCAAGGAGGCCTACAAACCTGACTCAGTTACACCAGCTCTGTCAGGAGGAATGGGCCAAAATTCACCCAACTTATTGTGGGAAGCTTGTGAAAGGCTACCCGAAACGTTTGACCCAAGTTAAACAATTTAAAGGCAATGCTACCAAATACTAATAAATAATTCTCTCTACTATTATTCTGACCTTTCACATTCTTAAAATAAAGTGGTGATCCTAACTGACCTAAGACGGGGAATTTTTACTAGGATTAAATGTCCAAAAAAAAATGAAAAATTTAGTTTTAATGTATTAGGCTAAGGTGTATGTAAACTTCCGACTTCAACTGTATATATTTTACAAATATTTAAAGTTTGTAATTTCCACAGCTTTCCCCTTACGAAAAATGTATCAACCCCTACAAAAATGTCCATTAATTATAATCCACATAATAATTCACATTTCCTGTTGCAAATGAAGATCCTACACCTCTACACTACTGTAAGGGTTGCCATAGTTTATCCTCTGTTGCATTCCCCTCAGACTAGTGGGTGTTTGATGTGACTTCAGTTACAGAAGCAGTTTTCTGGCCTTGCTAATGTTCAGAAAATATAATAGTGGAGAGAATGATTTCTTTCAGCTTTTATTTCTTTCATCACATTCCCAGTGGGTCAGAAGTTTACATACACTCAATTAGTATTTGGTAGCATTGCCTTTAAATCGTTTAACTTGGGTCAAACGTTTCGGGTAGCCTTCCACAAGCTTCCCACAATAAGTTGGGTGAATTTTGGCCCATTCCTCCTGACAGAGCTGGTGTAACTGTGTCAGGTTTGTAGGCCTCCTTGCTCGCACACGCTTTTTCAGTTCTGCCCACACATTTTCTATAGGATTGAGGTCAGGGCTTTGTGATGGCCACTCCAATACCTTGACTTTGTTGTCCTTAAGCCATTTTGCCACAACTTTGGAAGTATGCTTGGGGTCATTGTCCATTTGGAAGACCCATTTTCAACCAAGCTTTAACTTCCTGACATGATTTTCCTTCCTCATGATGCCATCTATTTTGAAGTATTTTGAAGTGCACCAGTCCCTCCTGCAGCAAAGCACCCCCACAGCATGATGCTGCCACCCCCGTGCTTCACTGTTGGGATGGTGTTCTTCGGCTTGCAAGCATGCCCCTTTTTCCTCCAAACATAACGATGGTCATTATGGCCAAACAGTTCTATTTTTGTTTAAATCAGACCAGAGGACATTTCTCCAAAAAGTACGATCTTTGTCCCCTTGTGCAGTTGCAAACCGTTCTTCCTTGCTGAGCAGCCTTTGAGGTTATGTCGATGTAGGACTCGTTTTTATTGTGGATATACTTTTGTACCTGTTTCCTCCAGCATCTTCACAAGGTCCTTTGCTGTTGTTCTGGGATTGATTTGCACTTTTCGCACCAAAGTACGTTCATCTCTACGAGACAGAACGCGTCTCCTTCCTGAGCGGTATGACGGCTGCGTGGTCCCATGGTGTTTATACTTGCGTACTATTGTTTGTACAGATGAACGTGGTACCTTCAGGCGTTTGGAAATTGCTCCCAAGGATGAACCAGACTTGTGGAGGTCTACAATTTTTTTCTGAGGTCTTGGATGACTTCTTTTGATTTTCCCATGATGTCAAGCAAAGAGGCACATAGTTTGAAGGTAGGCCTTGAAATACATCCACAGGTACACCTCCAATTGACTCAAATGATGTCAATTAGCCTATCAAAAGCTTCTAAAACTATGACATCATTTTCTGGAATTTTCCAAGTTGTTTAAAGGCACAGTCAACTTCGTGTATGTAAACTTCTGACCCACTGGAATTGTGATACAGTGAATTATAAGTGAAATAATCTGCCTGTAAACAGTTGTTGGAAAAATTACTTGTGTCATGCACAAAGTAGATGTCCTAACCGACTTCCCAAAACTATAGTTTGTTAACAAGAAATTTGTGGAGTGGTTGAAAAACTAGTTTTAATGACTCCAACCAAATTTACATTTACTCAATTAATATTTGGTAGCATTGCCTTTAAATTGTTTAACTTGTAAAATGTTTCGGGTAGCCTTCCACAAGCTTCCCAAAATAAGTTGGGTGAATTTTGGCCCATTCCTCCTGACAGAGCTGGTGTAACTGAGTCAGGTTTGTAGGTCTCCTTGCCTACAAACCTGACTCAGTTGAAGTTAGAAGTTTACATACACTTAGGTTGGAGTCATTAAAACTTGTTTTTCAACCACTCCACAAATGTCTTGTTAACAAACTATAGTTTTGGCATATAGTATATATACAGTGGAGGAAAAAAGTATTTAGTCAGCCACCAATTGTGCAAGTTCTCCCACTTAAAAAGATGAGAGAGGCCTGTAATTTTCATCATAGGTACACGTCAACTATGACAGACAAAATGAGAAAAAAAATCCAGAAAATCACATTGTAGGATTTTTAATGAATTTATTTGCAAATTATGGTGGAAAATAAGTATTTGGTCAATAACAAAAGTTTCTCAATACTTTGTTATATACCCTTTGTTGGCAATGACACAGGTCAAACGTTTTTTTGTAAGTCTTCACAAGGTTTTCACACACTGTTGCTGGTATTTTGGCCCATTCCTCCATGCAGATCACCTCTAGAGCAGTGATGTTTTGGTGCTGTCGCTGGCCAACACGGACTTTCAACTCCCTCCAAAGATTTTCTATGGGGTTGAGATCTGGAGACTGGCTAGGCCACTCCAGGACCTTGAAATGCTTCTTACGAAGCCACTCCTTCGTTGCCCGGGCGGTGTGTTTGGGATCATTGTCATGCTGAAAGACCCAGCCACGTTTCATCTTCAATGCCCTTGCTGATGGAAGGAGGTTTTCACTCAAAATCTCACGATACATGGCCCCATTCATTCTTTCCTTTACATGGATCAGTCGTCCTGGTCCCTTTGCAGAAAAACAGCCCCAAAGCATGATGTTTCCACCCCCATGCTTCACAGTAGGTATGGTGTTCTTTGGATGCAACTCAGCATTCTTTGTCCTCCAAACACGACGAGTTGAGTTTTTACCAAAAAGTTATATTTTGGTTTCATCTGACCATATGACATTCTCCCAATCCTCTTCTGGATCATCCAAATGCACTCTAGCAAACTTCAGACGGGCCTGGACATGTACTGGCTTAAGCAGGGGGACACATCTGGCACTGCAGGATTTGAGTCCATGGCGGCGTAGTGTGTTACTGATGGTAGGCTTTGTTACTTTGGTCCCAGCTCTCTGCAGGCCATTCACTAGGTCCCCCCGTGTGGTTCTGGGATTTTTGCTCACCGTTCTTGTGATCATTTTGACCCCACGGGGTGAGATCTTGCGTGGAGCCCCAGATCGAGGGAGATTATCAGTGGTCTTGTATGTCTTCCATTTCCTAATAATTGCTCCCACAGTTGATTTCTTCAAACCAAGCTGCTTACCTATTGCAGATTCAGTCTTCCCAGCCTGGTGCAGGTCTACAATTTTGTTTCTGGTGTCCTTTGACAGCTCTTTGGTCTTGGCCATAGTGGAGTTTGGAGTGTGACTGTTTGAGGTTGTGGACAGGTGTCTTTTATACCGATAACAAGTTCAAACAGGTGCCATTAATACAGGTAACAAGTGGAGGACAGAGGAGCCTCTTAAAGAAGAAGTTACAGGTCTGTGAGAGGCAGACATCTTGCTTGTTTGTAGGTGACCAAATACTTATTTTCCACCATAATTTGCAAATAAATTCATTAAAAATCCTACAATGTGATTTTCTGGATTTTCTTTTCTCAATTTGTCTGTCATAGTTGACGTGTACCTATGATGAAAATTACAGGCCTCTCTCATCTTTTTAAGTGGGGGAACTTGCACAATTGGTGGCTGACTAAATACTTTTTTTCCCCACTGTATATAGTACCAGTCAAAAGTTTGGACACATCTACTCAAGGGATTTTCTTTATTTTTACTATTTTCTACATCGTAGAATAATAGTGAAGACATTAAAACTATGAAATAACACATATTGAATCATGTAGTAACCAAAAAAGTGTTAAACAAATCAAAATATATTTTTTATTTGAGATTCTTCAAATAGCCACCCTTTGCCTTGATGACAGCTTTGCACTCTCTTGGCATTCTCTCAACCAACTTCACCTGGAATGATTTTCCAACAGTCTTGAAGGAGTTCCCACGTATGTTGAGCACTTGTTGGCTGCTTTTACTTCATTAAGCTGGTTGAGAGAATGCCAAGTGTGCAAAGTTGTCATCAAGGCAAAGGGTGGCTATTTGAAGAATCTCAAATATAAAATATATTTTGATTTACTTAACACTTTTTTGGTTACTACATGATTCCATATGTGTTATTTCATAGTTTTGATGTCTTCACTATTATTCTACAATGTAAAAAATAGTAAAAATAAAGAAAAACCCTTGAGTAGATGTGTCCAAACTTTTGACTGGTACTGTATTGCCAAAGCAAGTGAAATAAACAATCAGAAATTAACAGTAAACATTATCTGAAGGAAATATGTGTCTCTAATATGTTCATACATTTGGCAAGTTAGGAAGTGCAGCTCAGTTTTCACCTCATTTTGTGTGCAGTGTGCACATAGACTGTCTTCTCTTGAGAGCCAGGTCTGTCTATGGCAGCCTCTCTCGATTGCAATGTTATGCTCACTGAATCTGTACATAGTCAAAGCTTTTCTAAATTTGGGGTCAGTCACAGTGGTCAGGTATTCTGCCACTGTGTACTCTCTGTTTAGGGCCAAATAGCATTCCTGTTTGCATAGTTTTCTGGATAATTATTTCCAATATGTCAAGTAATTATCTTTTGTTTTCTCATTATTTGTTTGGGTCTAATTGTGTTGCTGTCCTGTGGGGACTGTTTGTGTTTGTGAACAGAGCCCCAGGACCAGCTTGCTTAGGGGACTCTTCTCCAGTTTCATCTCTCTGTAGGTGATGGCTTTGTTATGGAAGGTTTTGGAATTGCTCCTTTTAGGTGGTTGTAGAAATGAACGGCTCTTTTCTGGATTTTGATCATTAGCGGGTATCGGCCTAATTCTGCTCTGCATGCGTGCATTATTTGGTGTTTTACGTTGTACACAGAGGATGTTTTTGCAGAATTGTGCATGCAGAGTCTCAATTTGATATTTGTCATTGAAGCTGTACTGTACTGTATAGGACCTCTGCATATTGAAGCTGAGCTCTATTTCCTCCCTCCTGTCTGAGCGGTAAGTAGAGGAAGTGTAATAGGCCTAATTGCGACCTATTAGAGGCTGTGACTCATACATGGCTGTGAATCTGAAAGACCGTCACTTCCACCATTAGTACCCCAGACAAACCATAAGGAACTACAGTCACTCCAGTGAAATATTTCCTGTGTATTGTCAATCCTGAGATTGTAATGTACAGAATGTTGGTCATTTATCAACGGTGAAGAGACCAGGCCAGTGTTTGTGTTTAAGACAAAAAATATTTGAAAGCCCTCATTTATATTATGGTTCTACTATGATTACATTTACATTTTAGTCATTTTAGCAGACGCTCTTATCCAGAGCGACTTACAGTTAGCGAGTGCATACATTTTTCACACTGGCCCCCCGTGGGAATCGAACCCCCAAACCCTGCCGTTGCAAGCGCCATGCTCTACCAACTGAGCT
The DNA here is from genome assembly GCF_964263955.1 of Coregonus lavaretus. Lineage (NCBI taxonomy): Eukaryota > Metazoa > Chordata > Actinopteri > Salmoniformes > Salmonidae > Coregonus > Coregonus lavaretus. The sequence goes on from NW_028166914.1 coordinate 12,875, forward strand.
ACAGGGGATCTACTGATCTCTATTCTATTAGACTCTACTGTTGCATTCTATCCCCCATAGTGCCCCAGTACAATCTGGTATGGTTCACTTAGCTCGTCAAGCTATGCCCCTCCACAGTCAAAACCAATGAATTCCAGCTGACGCGATAACAAGGCAAAAGGCCCACTGAAGCAGTCGAGGGTATTAGCCGCTGGCTCCCAAAGAAAGAATTATAAAACCAAATCTGTTTGTCTGGTTCCTTTAGACTAGAGGAGGATGGCCCAATCCCACTTGGATGAAGAACACATTTTCCTTGTTATAAAAAATGAGGCGCTCTCAATTTCTGGATACCTGGACTTCTCTTGTGTCAGTTTTTCCCCAAAGGTCTAACTTAATTTATTTTCAAATCCACTTGCACACATAAACCCTCTCTGTAATAACACAAAAAAATAAAATAAAATCTCGGTATAAAAAAAAAAAAAGCACTTCTTGACGATCGAGATCTGCTGCTCTTGGAGATCATGTTAATACATTGACCTTTCACCTTTTAGATTTGGCTGTTTTCAGCTCAGGGATTCAAACCAGTGACCTTTCAGTTACTGGCCCAACGCTCTTAATCGCTAGGCTACCTGCCACCCTTAGTTTAAATGCAGGGCTTCCTGTGTGTGTGTGTGTGTGTGTGTGTGTGTGTGTGTGTGTGTGTGTGTGTGTGTGTGTGTGTGTGTGTGTGTGTGTGTGTGTGTGTGTGTGTGTGTGTGTGTGTGTGTGTGTGTGTGTGTGTGTGTGTGTGTGTGTGTGTGTGTGTGTGTGTGTGTGTGTGTGTGTGTGTGTGTGTGTGTGTGTGTGTGTGTGTGTGTGTGTGTGTGTGTGTGTGTGTGTGTGTGTGTGCGTGTGTGTGTGTGAGAGAGAGAGAGAATAAGGCTAAAGGTAATGCTGTGCTGAGTATCATTGCTCTGGGAGCTGCCATTAAAAACACCCTGAGATCTTTGATGTGAATACTCCAAGCTTTCAGTCGTCCTTCCCTATTCCAGAATGAAACGGTACTATAGAGTCCAACCTGTATGTTGTGGTTATTATATTAGGGGGGTTAGTATTATATTGTGGGTTAGGGTTCTACCTGTATATTAGGGTTGTGAGATCCCAGGTCTGCGTTGGCCAGCTCAGGGAAGTTTCTGAGGTCCAGGATGAAGGATTCTGGTTCCTCCTCTGGTTCTGGTTTGGGCAGAACCCCCTGGGACCAGCCCCGGCGTCGGGGTCTCTGGGAGGGCGGGGTGGAGGACGCCAGGCTCTGCAGCTGGTTCTGCTGCTGGAGGTCCTCCAGAGTCTCACCCACATCGCCACCCGGGCTGGCCTGAGATATTGCCTGAAGAAAAAAATTGATTGTTTTTCATGCATCACTTCATACATGTTGACAGTAGAATCCAGTAGTTGATCCATTGAGATGTTTTCTGACATCATTCACATTGATATATTGACTTATCCATTGAGAGTAGGTATCTCTTTTACAAGGAAGTCCTGATGCAGGCCCACAAGCTTTGTCCTATCGTTGGGGCGGGGGACATGTTGGCTGGGTGGGATTGGGGGAATGGGATGGGAGGTTGGGGGAATGGGATGGGAGGTTGAGGGTAGAGGCCCACTTATTTTTCCTGTTTATACTGAATTTATTATCACTTAAACTTTAAAAACTACTTTGTAGTTATGTACCTTTAGTTAGAATATGAAATTATATTAAGTAAAATATTGTACCTGGCTCAACGAAAAAAAGGACCAAAAAAAATGAATAATAATTGGTCACAAAATAACATTTTTGTCTGAATATTTTCTAAATGTTATTAAATGTTCAGAGAGAATACCAATGTCCAATTGTATTGCTGACAATAATCTTGTAAATGTTGATGGAAGAACATTCCTGTGACATTACAGAACATTCCACACATTGTCAGATAAGGTCATGTCCATGTAAAAGGACCCATGAGCACCAACATGTGAAGTTCATAGGAGCATGTCAAATCTGGTGTCAAATGAAAGCTAAGAGTCTATATGTTTGATAAATCAAGGCATATATACATTTTGCAACCATTTTCTGTCCTAAATATTAGGAATAAGCAAGGCTTTGATTTCTGATCAAACAGATGGAAAAGGGGTCTTAGAAAACATCTACCAGAAAAAATCTTAAAAGGTATTAGAAATACATCAAAAAACAAGAATATTGAAGTAAAAACCCCTGCCAGGTAATATCAAAACGTATCTATTTAATTTAGGAGAAATTATTTGATATGATTTAAGAAACATTGCCCTGTGCCTTGAAATTACGTTACCAAAAACCCATATATTTTAAATATATTTTCTAATTTCTCTCCCTCAGAAGTAACAAGTAAAGGTAGACCTACCAATGAGTTATAGTGTTTTTACTGATATCTATTTGTTTATGAATTATGAAGTGATTCATTGGTAACAGATTGGTAAAATAATTTCTGAAAATCTTTAACAGAATTACTGGAATTGAATTGGCTATAATGGGAAATCATAGTAGTCACAAACCACAGTTGGGTCATCTGCTACAGTCCTCCCTTCCACTGGTGTACTGTTATGTTCAGCTCATAACAGTTTTCTGTCAAAGCAAGTGTGAAAACAGTCTGAACAACCCCCCCCCCCCCCCCCCCCCCCCCCCTCTCTCTCTCTCCCTCCCTCTCTGCCTCTCTCTCTCTTCTCTCTCTTCTCCAGTTAATGTCACCTCTCCCGGCTCTTACTGACACCTACCCATGAGCCTCCTCTCTTTCCATTTACTGTAACCAGCATCCTTACCCACTGAGCACCGACTGACACCGGAAGTCCATGTACATTGAAAAGTATTTTAAATTTGGTCAGTCCGCCCTGGCCTTGACTTCAACGTCCAGAGACAGGTTTTTTTCCCTGTTCCGGACCGGCCTTGATTTGGCCCAAACATAGACTTGCATGTTTCACAAGTGGACAATGAAGCAAAACAAAACACTTAACAGGATGGCAGTACATACAACACAAGTCTAGGTGTCCTCTTTACAGAGAATAGAATAGTCTGTCAGTCCTTCTCTCCATCAGTCAGTCTACATCACAGCTGGTTGCCGTTAGCAGTAATACCATATGTAGGGATAGAGAAGGTCTGTTTAGACCTGGAGGGAGGCTCGGTGGTACAAGCAGGTAGAGTATCAAACACACAGATGGATCTCCATCATCTGGTTCACTTTAGTATGTGGTCCATGAGAGAGAGAGAGAGAGAGAGAGAGAGAGAGAGAGAGAGAGAGAGAGAGAGAGAGAGAGAGAGAGAGAGAGAGAGAGAGAGAGAGAGAGAGAGAGAGAGAGAGAGAGAGAGAGAGAGAGAGAGAGAGAGAGAGAGAGAGAGAGAACACCATCAAATCCAGCTGAGTCACTTGACATTGACTGTGCTTTGTCTATGTCACGGATACAGGTATCCTGTTGGTGTATTTGTGTTTTTCCTCTCCTTCTGCCTTAATAACAAGTGTCCTTTAAAAAAAAAAAAATATTAGGGGGTATCAGCTTTAATATTGCAGATAGATTGTAACTTCTGTCAATGTAATTGTCTGCATCACTTCCAATCCCCCATGTTTTTTTCTCTCGCATATATATATATATATATATATATATATATATATATATATATACATATCCTTGACAAAATATATATATTTCCCTTTATTACTTTCCAACCCCACCATCCCCTCCCTAATTGGAGTAAACTAGTGAACAACAATGCTTAGGCCTCTACTTCATGCTTATACATACTATATACATTTTATGGACACAGTCAATAATTATATTTTGCTTGTTTTTACTCCTGAACTTCCTCCGATCATTTTCATGATGTCCATCTGGTATGCTTCTATATGCCATATCTTTGTAACTGTGCTCTTTCACAAAAGCTCACAATATATAACCTATATACTTATTATGGACACAGTATGCTTTACATTAGTTATCTTGTTGTTATTAGTTGTTGTTATTAGTCCCATCCGTCAGCTCCATTCAACACCTCCCATCTATCTCTTAACACCTGTGATGTTTTACAAAAGTTCTGAACCTTTCTATTCTCATTGTTTCTACAGTTTGTGAATTGAAAATAAACATCTTTGCTAAAAGTGTTATTACATTATTAATCGATTGACTATGACTTTTCAGATCACCCAGTAGTGCTATCTGCAGGGTCAGCTCCATGCAAATATTGCAATCCTTCAGCCATTCCTGGACCTGTGTCCAGAAACAAGCTACAAATGGACAGTACCAAAACAAATGATCTAATGATTCTGTCTCTTCACAGCCAAATCTGCAGAGCTGGGAAGATTGTATCCACCATACAAATAACATTCTATTGGTAGCAAGAATTTTATATAATAATTTAAATTGAAAAATTCTAAGTTTTGAATCTGGCGTCGTTTTGCGTATCAGTTCATAAACACCATGCCATGGAATCGGTACGTCAAAAATCTCTTCCCAACTATTTTGCAATCTATATGGGAAGTATGTCAATCTTTTGGTCCTTAAATGAAACTGGTAAACTTTTTTATTTATCACAATTTTCTTTAACCAATTATGTTCTTTAATGCAAGGCCGACAGACAAGTTCCTTACTTTTTCCTCCTTCCACTTTCCTCTTCCATTTTTGCGGTAATGCTGCAATTATTTGGTTGTAATTTTGGGTAGAGCAGACATTACCATATGTTTTTGTTAGCTGCATGTGCGACATAACTCCACCATTCCTACCGATAATATCATTTACGAATATTATACCTTTTTTTTTTTTTTTTTTTAAATAAAAATGGTTTTTTATCAATTAGTATATTTGAGTTTATCCACAATATTTGTTGCAATATTTGTTCTGTCATTTCTGGAGGATTAAATTGAAATTGCAACCAACTTTCTATGGCTTGTTTTAGAAATAGTGATATTTGGGAGATTATTTCCTTTTCAAATACCTGAAAGTGAGGGGTTGTAATCTGAATAAAGGGAAAAAGTCCCTTCTTGAACATTGGGTGAGACAATCTTACTAGTTTGCTAGAGAACCAGTTTGGATTTAAGTATAATTTTTGTATGACTGAAGCGTTTAGTGATAGGTCTAATGCTTTAATATTTAATCATTTATGTCCTCCGAATTCATATTCATTATATAAATAGGCCCGTTTAATTTTGTCTGGCTTGCCGTCATATAATTTTAAAAACTGTTCGCTAGGCGTAGGCAAACCATAAGCAAATAGGTAAACTGGGATAATACTAAAGAGATAATCAGGGTGATCTTTCCACAAATTGACAGGTATTTACCTTTCCATGATAGCAAGATCTTATCTATTTTTGCTAAGTTTCTATTATTTTTTTTTGTAGAGAGATCATTTATTTCATTTGGGATATGTATTCCGAGTATATCTACATCACCGTCAGACCATTTTATTGGTAAACTACATGGTAATGTAAAAATTGTATTTTTTAGTGATCCAATATGTAATATAGTACATTTATCATAATTTGTTTGTAATCCAGAGAGGTTAGAAAATGTTTCTAGATCCTCTATGAGGCTGTGGAGGGATTCAAGTTGTGGATTTAAAAGAAAACATGAATCATCAGCGTACAATGACACCTTTGTTTTTAAGCCCTGGATTTCTAATCCCTTGATATTATTGTTGGATCTGATTTTAATAGCTAACATCTCGATGGCAATAATAAATAGATATGCCGATAGTGGACAACCTTGTTTCACTCCTCTTGACAGTTTAAAACTTTCGGAGAAATAGCCATTATTTACTATTTTACACCTAGGGTTACTATACATGATTTTAACCCAATTTTATAAGAGATTGTCCAAAATTGAAATGCTCCAGGCATTTATATATAAACCCCAGTCGTACTTTATCAAATCACAGGTGTCCTTTGTGTTCCTGATTGGAGGTCGTTGGTGTGTCCCACCTGTCAGTCATCAGTTCATCTGCTGATTGCTGAGGTGGACCAATCAGTGGCCACTTCTCCTGATTGCACCACCTGTTTCTGGTTTTCATACCTAATCACATCACACATCCCCTCGACATATTTTGTTCTCACTGTTCCTTGTCAAAATTCTAATTTGCATGAGTTATGTTACGGGTCTCTTTTCCATCCACCCTAGACTTTTAAAGCCACGGGGTTCGTAACTGTCTGTCTAACCCATCACTGTCTGTCTGTATCATGAGACATCACATTGTACTGTTCCAATGGATATACATTACATGGGACTCAATGTTGCTGGGTTTGCAGTGAGGGAAATAAAGGGAGACAGGAGTGGCCAGGTGGGGCAAGAGTTGAGAGGTTCTGTATACATGAAGGGGAAGGGGGGGAGAGAATAAGGTGAGTGGAGGTTAAGAGTTATTGGAGAAAGAAGATGGAGGAGGAGGAGGAGGAGGGGAGAAAGGAGTGGGGCAAAAGGAGGGAGGAGGTAAAGGGGGGGGGGGACTGCTCTGCTCTGCCTCTGATCAAAGCCTTCTCTCCACTGATCATGTGCATCCTGTCTTGACTCACGTCTCTGGCTGTGTCTCTAACACACGCAAAACAGATGTCCTCTCCCCAATCCTCCCCACACCATCCATACATACATTCCATCTCCAGCCTAGAGCCCTCGGCTAGATTTCAGCATGACCAAAAAAAACAGAGGTCTGCAGCAGAGAAGGCTGTTCACGAACAGGTTTAGCTTGGGGCTTACTTTATATATCCCAGTACTCATAACAGAGGAGCCTGCCTTTGAATGAGTCAAAGAGTGAGTTGGAGTCCAATAACTAAATGTTCTGTGCCAGGAAGAATAACTATTAGTGGTACATGAGTGAGTCTGGATTCACCGGCACACCTTACAACGAAAGCAAAGTTATTCCAGTCTTCAAGGCCCAGTGCAATCAAAAACATGATTTTCCTGTATTTTACATATATTTCCACACTATGAAGTTGTAATAATACGGCAAAACTGTGAAAATTATGATAATGCCCTTTTAGTGTAAGAGCTGTTTGAAAAGGCCGCCTGAAAATGTAACCTGTTTTGGTGGGATGGCGTTTTGGCCTGCCTGGTGACATCACCAGGCAGTAAATTAGTTAATAGACCAATAAAAAAGAGAGTTCCAAATCTATTTGCCAATTACAGCTAGTTTTCAGTTTTCTCCTCCCCTCTAAGATCACTCCCAGACAGTCCTAGCAAAATTCTTGCTTGAGAAATTGCTCTTTGCTAAGAAGCTATTTTTTGTTTCTTTCTGACCATTTTAATTTAAAACAATCACGGTACGGTACTTAACTGTTACCCAGAAATGATTTGATATTGAGACAAAAACGGCTACATTGGACCTTTAACAACTTCCATCAAGATACAGTACATGACACACAGAAAGAGAGAGAATGAGGGGGGAGAGGGGTGAAGGGCTGGAGAAGACAAGATGAAACCCTTCATTACTACTACATCACTGTACTTCTCTGGAGACCATAATGACAGGTCACATAGTTACTGGTTCAGCTCAATAATGTATGAATGACTGATTTAAAAAATATAAACGCAACATGCAACAATTTCTAAGATTTTACTGAGTTACAGTTCAAGGAAATCAGTCAATTTAAATAAATTCATTAGGCCCTAATCTATGGATTTCACATGACTGGGAATACAGATATGCATCTGTGCGAAGTTGCTGGATATTGGCGGGAGCTGGAACACGCTGTCGTACACGTCGATCCAGAGCATCCCAAACATTCTCAGTTGGTGAGTATGCAGGCCATGGAAGAACTGGGACATTTTCAGCTTCCAGGAATTGTGTACAGATCCTTGAGACATGGGGCCATGCATTATCATGCTGGAACATGAGGTGATGGCAGCGGATGAATGGCACGACAATGGGCCTCAGGATCTCGTCATGGTTTCACTGTGCATTCAAATTGCCATCAATAAAATGCAATTGTGTTCATTGTCCGTAGCTTATGCCTGCCCATTTCATAACCCCACCGCCTCCATGGGGCACTCTGTTCAACGTTGACATCAGCAAACCGCTCACCCACACAACGCCATATATATGGTCTGCGGTTGTGAAACTGGTTGGATGTACTGCCAAATTCTCTAAAATGATGTCGGAGGCAGTTTATGGTAGAGAAATTAACATTCAATTCTCTGGCAACAGCTCTGGTGGACATTCCTGCAGTCAGCATGCCAACTGCACGATCCCTCAAAACTTCAGACATTTGTGACATTGTGTTGTGTGACAAAACTTCAGATTTTAGAGTGGCCTTTTATTGACCCCAGCTCAAAGTGCACCTGTGTAATGATCATGCTGTTTAATCAGCTTCTTCATATGCCACACCTGTCAGGTGGATGGATTATCTTGGCAAAGGAGAAATGCTCAGGGATGTAAACAAATTTGTGCACCAAATTTTGAGAGAAATAAGCTTTTTTTGTGAACGGAATATTTCTGGGATTTTTTATTTCAGCTCATGAAACATGGGACCAACACTTTATTTTTTTTATTTTTTTGTGTGTGTGTGTGTGGGGGGGGGGGGGGGGGGGGGGGACAGCTTTAATATTGCAAATAGATTGTAACTTCCTTCAATGTAATTGTCTGCATCACTTCCAATCCCCCTTATGTTTTTTTTCTCTCGCAAATATATATATATACAGTTGAAGTTGGAAGTTTACATACACCTTAGCCAAATACATTTCAACTCAGTTTTTCACAACACTGAGTTTGAAGGTAGGCCTTGAAATACATCCACAGGTACACATCCAATTGACTCAAATGATGTCAATTAGCCTATCAGAAGCTTCTAAAGCCATGACATCATTTTCTGGAATTTACCAAGCTGTTTAAGGGCACCGTCAACTTAGTATATGTAAACTTCTGACCCACTGGAATTGTGATACAGTGAATTATATGTGAAATAATCTGTATGTAAACAATTGTTGGAAAAATGACTTGTGTCATGCACAAAGTAAATGTCCTAACCAACTTGCAAAAACGACAGTTTGTTAACAAGAAATTTGTGGAGTGGTTGAAAAACGAGTTTTAATGACTCCAACCTAAGTGTATGTAAACTTCCGACTCCAACTGTACATACACATAAATATACACATACATACATATAAATACATATACATACATATACAGTGGGGGAAAAAGTATTTAGTCAGCCACCAATTGTGCAAGTTCTCCCACTTAAAAAGATGAGAGAGGCCTGTAATTTTCATCATAGGTACACGTCAACTATGACAGACAAAATGAGGAAAAAAAATCCAGAAAATCACATTGTAGGATTTTTAATGAATTTATTTGCAAATTATGGTGGAAAATAAGTATTTGGTCAATAACAAAAGTTTCTCAATACATTGTTATATACCATTTGTTGGCAATGACACAGGTCAAACGTTTTCTGTAAGTCTTCACAATGTTTTCACACACTGTTGCTGGTATTTTGGCCCATTCCTCCATGCAGATCTCCTCTAGAGCAGTGATGTTTGGGGCTGTCGCTGGGCAACACAGACTTTCAACTCCCTCCAAAGATTTTCTATGGGGTTGAGATCTGGAGACTGGCTAGGCCACTCCAGGACCTTGAAATGCTTCTTACGAAGCCACTCCTTCGTTGCCCGGGCGGTGTGTTTGGGATCATTGTCATGCTGAAAGACCCAGCCACATTTCCTCTTCAATGCCCTTGCTGATGGAAGGAGGTTTTCACTCAAAATCTCACGATACATGGCCCCATTCATTCTTTCCTTTACACGGATCAGTCGTCCTGGTCCCTTTGCAGAAAAACAGCCCCAAAGCATGATGTTTCCACCCCCATGCTTCACAGTAGGTATGGTGTTCTTTGGATGCAACTCAGCATTTTTTGTCCTCCAAACACGACGAGTTGAGTTTTTACCAAAAAGTTCTATTTTGGTTTCATCTGACCATATGACATTCTCCCAATCCTCTTCTGGATCATCCAAATGCACTCTAGCAAACTTCAGACGGGCCTGGACATGTACTGGCTTAAGCAGGGGGACACGTCTGGCACTGCAGGATTTGAGTCCCTGGCGGCGTAGTGTGTTACTGATGGTAGGCTTTGTTACTTTGGTCCCAGCTCTCTGCAGGTCATTCACTAGGTCCCCTCGTGTGGTTCTGGGATTTTTGCTCACCGTTCTTGTGATCATTTTGACCCCACGGGGTGAGATCTTGCGTGGAGCCCCAGATCGAGGGAGATTATCAGTGGTCTTGTATGTCTTCCATTTCCTAATAATTGCTCCCACAGTTGATTTCTTCAAACCAAGCTGCTTACCTATTGCAGATTCAGTCTTCCCAGCCTGGTGCAGGTCTACAATTTTGTTTCTGGTGTCCTTTGACAGCTCTTTGGTCTTGGCCATAGTGGAGTTTGGAGTGTGACTATTTGAGGTTGTGGACAGGTGTCTTTTATACTGATAACAAGTTCAAACAGGTGCCATTAATACAGGTAACGAGTGGAGGACAGAGGAGCCTCTTAAAGAAGAAGTTACAGGTCTGTGAGAGCCAGAAATCTTGCTTGTTCGTAGGTGACCAAATACTTATTTTCCACCATAATTTGCAAATAAAATCATTAAAAATCCTACAATGTGATTTTCTGGAGAAAAAAATTCTCAATTTGTCTGTCATAGTTGACGTGTACCTATGATGAAAATTACAGGCCTCTCTCATATTTTTAAGTGGGAGAACTTGCACAATTGGTGGCTGACTAAATACTTTTCCCCCCCACTGTATATACATATCCTTTTTAAATATATATTTCCCTTTATTACTTTCCAACCCCACCATCCCTTCCCTAATTGGAGTAAACTAGTGAACAACAACACTTAGGCCTCTACTTCCAGCTTATACATACTATATACATTTAAAGGACACAGTCAATTTTACAATAATTATATTTTGTTTGTTTTTACTCCTGAACTTCCTCTACCCTCAACCTCTCCGATAATTTTCATGATGTCCATCCGGTTTGCTTCTAAATGCCATATCTTTCTAACTGTGCTCTTTCACAAAAGCTCTCAACCTACAACTTATATACTTATTATGGACACAGTATGCTTTACATTAGTTATATTGTTGTTATTAGTTGTTGTTAGTTGTTTTTAGTCCCATCCTTCAACTCCTCCCATCTATCTCTTTACACCATCCATAATGGATTTCTATGGGGCAAACACTTTACATGTTGCGTTTATATTTTTCTGTATTTTATCCAAATGTGTGCATACTGTAAATGTTTTATGTATGGGTGGTCCCAGGAATCGAACCCACTCCTGGCGATGCAAGCACCTTGCTCTACCAACTCAGCTACAGAGGACATATGTCCCTTCCCTGGAACTTTCACCTAGCCCAGGTTGGAAAGAAAGCTAAGGGCTAACTTAGTGCCAGAACTAAATGGTCCTACTTAACTTCACAGAGCCAATTGGATGCCCCAGCTCTCCTCCATATTAACATCAATATCACCAAGGCAACCGGTTCCACAGATGATTAAAAAAAAACACATCTTTCATCTTCTCCGAGTGATTGGGTGCATGAATAATGGCTAAAGTTGGGAGAACATAGCACACACACACACACACACACACACACACACACACACACACACACACACACACACATACACACAAACACACACATCAAGGTAAATTCACACGGGACACTTTGTGACTAAATTGGAGTTCCATGACTGGAGAACGTACAGCGCCATGAGGAACTACATTTGTTTCTGTAAGACTTCTAAAACCATGCTGTTTTGCTTCATATGAATCTTTCAGATCTGTGTGTGTGTGTGTGTGTGCATGCGCGTGTCTTTGTGTATGTGTGTGTGTGCGTGTTCTTTAGCCCACACACTAATGTTGTTCCGCTGAAACATTATCTTATGTTTCTTCCTCATTAAAACTTTGAGCTGAACCTACCAGGGCAAGGCTGTACTTTCAGACCTACATGACACTTTCAGATTAACCTCAATTAGGGCGCCGGACATTTGAGAGTTTTCCAGACCACACAGTCATCATCCCCTGTCACTATATAGAACTGAAACATGAACTTCTGAACGTGGCGAAGAATTTATCACCCTCTGTGAAATGTGGCATCGCCTTTAGTTCCCCTCTAAGAGGGGGAACCGGACGATCTTCCGGAATGATTTGGTTTTAACAATTACACACACACACATCACACAAGAGTCATATCCAATATCACTGCATACCTTCCAGGCCAGAGCTTGGATTAGTAAGTGGTTGTTTGTGTGTAAAACAGGCGTCCCTCAAAACGTTCAGCCTTGCCGGCTCCCTCTGACCTATGTGAACCTAACCTCTCGCTTCAACGAAAACACATACCCCAGCACTCTACAGAGACAGGGAGGGAGGGAGGGAGGGAGGGAGGGAGGGAGGGGGCAAGAGAGGGAGGGGGTGGAAGAGAGGGGAGAAAGAGAGTAAGATAGAGAAGGGAGGGAGAGAGAGAGAAAAAAAGAGATCAGGATAGGGAGAGATGATGTCATTGTTGCTTTCATCACTCAACTGGCGCTGTGCTACTTTTCAACCTCCAGGTGAAGTGTGTTTCTAGCCCCCTGCCGGGCCAGCCGAGAGAGAGAGAGACACCTCCACTGTATCTAGTGATCTATGTGTTCATAGGCTTCTTCTTTGAGGCTCAGGAAGCCTGCATGGGGGAGTTCTACAGATACTGTTATAGAAAAGTGTTCATCTTCCACAAGCAAGCAGTGGAGACATTAAATCAGTTGAAGAGGAGAAAGAGAACCTTTGTGCCCAGCGCTGCATTCTCTATCAGGTGGTGCTGCTTGTCGTGAGATCATGTTGAACATCTAGAGACAGTTTCCAGGACCAAGATTGCACCTATTCCTGTTCAAAAAAGCATGCTCAATGGAGAATCCTAATCGAAAGTGCTTTTAGTCCAGGACTCGGGACTGGACGGCCTTGTGGCCAGAGGCATGAACCAAAAACTCTCGAGTTGACTGACAGACACAGACAGACAGACAGACAGACAGACAGACAGACAGGCAGACAGGCAGACAGGCAGACAGGCAGACAGACAGACAGACAGACAGACAGAGAGAGAGAGAGAGAGAGAGAGCGAGAGAGACAGACAGACAGACATCTCTAGAGTGAAGAATATGGGGTTTCTGTGTTCTGGCAACACCCCATAAATCCAGAGGTCAAATCGAATCAAATCAAATGTTATCTGTCACATGCGCAGAATACAACAGGTGTAGACCTTACTGTGAAATGCTTACTTACAAGCCCTTAACCAACAATGCAGTTTTAAGAAAATAGAGTTAAGAAAATATTTACTAAATAAAATAAAGTTAAAAATAAAATAAAAAAGTGAAACAATAAAATAACATTAATGAGGCTATATACAAGGGGTACCGGTACTGAGTCAATGTGTGGGGGTACAGGTTAGTCGAGGTAATTTGTACATGTAGGTAGGGGTAAAGTGACTATGCATAGATAATAAACAGTGAGTAGCAGCAGTGTAAAAACAAAGAGGGGGGTCAATGTAAATAGTCCGGGTGGCCATTTGATTAATGGTTCAGCAGTCTTATGGCTTGGGGGTAGAAGCTGTTAAGGAGCCTTTTGGACCCAGACTTGGCGCTCCGGTACCACTTGCCGTGCGGTAGCAGAGAGAACAGTCTGGATGGCAGGCTTGGCCCCAGTGATGTACTGGGCCGTACACAGGGGTGTATTCATTCCACTGATTCTGTTGAAAAACGTTTCTTAAACGAAAGCAAATGGAACGAAACGGGGATAAACAAAGCTGAATTTTTCTAATACAAACTCTTGTTTGCAACTGTTTGTACTAATGATAACACCCTAGATCAGCCAGATGCAGGCAAGAGTCTGCAAGGCGGTATTGAATGTGTCACTGTCTGTCTCCTTGGTTACTCTAATTTCTCTCGACCTGTGCAACTACGTTGTAAACTTTCCTTCATAGGCTAGGTTGTAGCGATCTCATGATGGGAATAGGGAAAATTCAAGTCTTAATGTAGTAGCCTAAACCTGTCGATGAATGAGGTGAATGGATATGAATGTAATAGCCTAAACCTGTCGATGAATGACAGTCATCCAACATGCTGGAGAAAAAAAAAAGAAAGGCCATGCTCGTAAAAAACAAACATTGTCCTCCCTCATCTTCAACGTCACCGACCAAGACTGATAGATTTTAGTCATTTAGCAGACGCTCTTATCCAGAGCGACTTACAGTTAGTGAGTGCATACATTTTTTTTCATACTGGCCCCCCCGTGGGAATCGAACCCACAACTCTGGCGTTGCAAACGCCATGCTCTACGAACTGAGCTACAGGGGACTAGATAGATAGACAGAGAGAGAGAGAGATAGATAGACAGAGAGAGATAGATAGACATAGAGAGAGAGAGAGAGAGAGAGAGAGAGAGAGAGAGAGAGAGAGAGAGGACCCCTCCCCAGTTCTGTAAATAATATTTTAGTGTACAATCCGGAGGCTACACTTGCTTAACCCTCTGTGTTCTGACCTCTGACCCTTTAATAATAAATAATACTTCTGACATGCTCCCTGAACCCCGGAAGACACAGGATGACTAGTAACTGGGTCATTACTATATTATAGCATATTAATAACAGTATAAAAATAATACAGGTCAATGTCTTCATCTTTATTTAGATGAAAATACAGCCTTCACTGTATAAACTGGAGAAAGTCTATGCATTAATAATAATATGCCATTTAGCAGATGCTTTTACCCATAGCGACTTACAGTCATTTGTGCATACATTTTTACGTATGGGTGGTCCAACCCACAATCCTGATGTTGCAAGTGCCATGCTCTACCAACTGAGGTATACAGGACCACGGTAGACAAACACACTGGCAGACCTGAGGAGGGTATTTGGGGTCTGAGTGCCTCCTTCCCAGGGTGTCATCATAACTGGACCATTTCCTCATCCTCCAAATAATGGTCTCTACCCCTCTCCCTGTCAGCCCCAGTACTTCCTGAAATCATTCACTCTGCAGTACATTATTTAGATTTTAGAGCGACTTACAGTTTTAGTGAGTACATACATTTTCATACTGGCCCCCCGTGGGAATCGAACCCACAACCCTGGCCTTGCAAACGCCATGCTCTACCAACTGAGCTACACAGGGTTGTATTATTGTATGTGTTTCAATTGTTTGAGTACACATGTAAAGAGAAGACAAACATTTCACATGATTTGGTGCCTGGTGCCCTTCCCAGCTCCCGACACCCTCAGTTTTCACTTCATCAAAGTGATTGCGCAATGGAGCCACATTGGACCATGGCCATTGTTGTTCACTGTCTCTGACCGATTGGGCTTTCAAAATATAGAGTTTCACACGATAGATTTACCTTATGATGTATGCTGCCAATTCCTAAACAATAATGTTGTCATTTTTAGACTACAATGTGTTACACGCAGCCAAGGTGTGAATGTGACATCATGCATCAATTCATAAATGCGCGCTGTGAAGTTTCAGCACAGTGAAATACATTTCCCATTTCCCAATCATAAAAACAATGTATGAAAGTTTAGAAAAAAATCCTAGATAAAAATAACAAATGACATAAACCCCTCGTTATTGATAACTTGTTATAAAGTGGGTAGGCTATTACCTCCGTGGTCGCAGTGCTCCTGTCCTTGGGGACTGCGCTTTTTTGACTGTTGTTGGGGAAGCTCTTGACTGACACCTGGGTCGTCGCCAAGAGCACAACACACAGTAGCTGAACCTGCCTGCGCATCTTCTGCATGTTTTCTCCACGTTGGGACAACAGAAGCTGGTTTCTCAGCATCCGCTGGTGTCGCGATGCTGTGGTCGGTGTGAAAAGCAACAGGGGGCTCTCCTTAGATCTTTAGAAGTCCATTGGCGTCCTGGACACGTTTTCAGAACCCTCGCCTTTGGTCCACAAATATAATCAATATAAATCCGAAATCAATATATATGATACTTAATCCAACATTGTCTAAAAGTGAACTCAGCTTTCAGAGCTGGAGCTGAACTTTTAACCAATTTGATGCGTCTCAACAGCGCTATTTGCTTTCCAAATGCGCCGTTATGGTTGACGCTCAAAAGTTGGTAGGAACATTTGGCGCTGCGATCAATAACTCCCGTCGATTCCTCTCCGGATTATATCCACTCTTGTTCTTGAATCAAAACCGTTCAAAGTAGAGCTGGTATCTAGGATATGTATCCTTCCTTGACTTCAAACTGTCTCATTCCTTGCTCGCTTTCCTTGTACGCTTCTTCTCTGTGCTGCTTGTTGCAACGTTATACTCCTTTGAAATAAGTTGACGTTAGTTCATCCCTATAATTTTAGGTAAGGAACTTTGTCTAACCATTAATACTGCAAATGTACACGAACATATTTCCCCATGTGCTCTGGGAAAATGTTTGTATTGTTAGTTGTAAGGAACCTCTTCTTTGACTGCTTGAGAATAACCGTTTGTCATCTACAACCCACTGGTTTTGACACTGCTTGTCTCTCTGTCACCATCTGTTCAGGACCGGACTACCGCATGTGGGGGCCCTGGGGCACCATGTGGGGGCCCTGGGGCATCTACCTCAACCCCCTCTCCCCCTCTCCCCCCCCAGCCCCCTGCAATTCTACACATTTTACCATTGCTTATGATGTGTTCAAATGCTATCTGGTGGGCCCCGACTTCTATTAATAAATTGTTTGCTTGGGGGCCACCTGGAGGTCGGGGCCCCTTCAGTAAGCCGGCCCTGCATCTGTTCAGTCCCACTCACCTTTGCAGAGTCACAGTAGTAGTAGCTTCATTAGCTGAGGGCTGGACCCGCATCTCTCCCCCCCACTGCCAGAGGGTCCTACCAGAGAGCGCACAATAAAATAGGGAATGAATGACAGACCGAATGAATGAATGTCTGTGAAGGGGGAGGATTGAATATGAGCAAAATAAAATGATGAAATGATGAAAGAGAGTAATGACTGAAGACGTCAAGTAAACAGCTTTTTAATAAGTCTGATACTCCCTCCTCGCCCATTAGACTAGAGGGGCTTGTGAATTATTTTCAGTGGGGTTCCACGGCAAACATTTTATAATGCGGAATGGTTTAATAATGCAAATTAATATGGATAGAAGATAATGCGTTTTCTTTGTTTTGGGGAGGAGCTTAAATAACTTTTCCCACGGAGTTCCGATTTATCTTGCTTTCATTTTGTCCATGTGTCGAAATTCCACGTTTTGATTATTTTCCTTGGACTCCAAAGGTTGCAGGAGCCAAATGAATGGAGAGTGTTTTTTCTCATAGACTGAAGATACAGGGTGTGACCATGTAAACTAAAGTGGGAGGAATGATAAACAGATAGAGCATAATAGCTACAGTACCTTCGGAAAGTATTCAGACCCCTTGACTTTTTCCACATTTTGTTACATTACAGCCTTATTCTAAAATTGATTAAATATGTTTTTTTTCATCAATCTACGCACAATACCCCATAATGACAAAGCAAAAACATTTTTGGCAAATTTATGAAAGTAAAAAACGGAAATATCACATTTACATAAGGATTCAAACCCTTTACTCAGTACTTTGTTGAAGCACCTTTGGCAGTGATTACTGCCTCGAGTTCCTGGGTATGACTCTACAAGCTTGGCACACCTGTTGGCAAAAAAGAGCCCCATCATCGATGGGGCTGTAGTGGAACAGGTTGAGAGCTTCAAGTTCCTTGGTTTCCACATCACCAACAAACTATCATGGTCCAAACACACCAAGACAATCGTGAAGAGGGCACAACAAAGCCTATTCCCCCTCAGGAGACTGAAAAGATTTGGCATGGGTCCTCAGATCCTCAAAAAGTTATACAGCTGCACCATCGAGAGCGTCCTGACTGGTTGCATCACCGCCTGGTATGGCAACTGCTCGGCCTCCGACCGCAAGGCACTACAGAGGGTAGTGCGTACGGCCCAGTACATCACTGGGGCCAAGCTTCCTGCCATCCAGGACCTCTATACCAGGCGGTGTCAGAGGAAGGCCCTAAAAATTATCAAAGACTCCAGCCACCCTAGTCATAGACTGTTCTCTCTGCTACCGCACGGCAAGCGGTACCGGAGTGCCAAGTCTAGGTCCAAAAGACTTGTTAACAGCTTTTACCCCCAAACCATAAGACTCCTGAACAGCTAATCATGGCTACCCAGACTATTTGCATTGCCCCATCACCCCACCCCAACCCCCTCTTTTAACGCTGCTGCTACAGTTCTATAACTGATGAATGTATTTTTTTGCCAGATCCTAATGTGGGATGTCAAATTTTATGTTCCTTTTGATGGTGTAGAAGGCCCTTCTTGCCTTGTCTCTCAGAACCTTCACAGGTTTGAGGAAGTCTCTCTCTCTATCTCACACACACACTCTCTCTCTCTCTTACTCTCTCTCTCCCTCTCACTCACTCTCTCCCCCCCTCTCTCTCTCTCTCTCTCTCTCTCTCTCTCTCTTCCTCTCTCTCTGTTTATTATCTTTGCAGTCACTTTAACTCTACCCACATGTACATATTACCTCAATTACCTCGACTAACCGGTGCCCCCGCACATTGACTCTGTACCGGTACCCCCTGTGTATAACCTCCCTACTGTTATTTTACTTTACTGCTGTTCTTTATTTATTTCTTAAACTGCATTGTTGGTTAAGGGCTTGTAAGTAAGCATTTCACTGTAATGTCTACACCTGTTGTATTCGGCGAATGTGGCAAATAAAATTTGATTTGATTTGTATTTGGGGTGTTTCTCCCATTCTTCTCTGCAGATCCTCTCAAGCTCTGTCAGGTTGGATGGGGAGCGTCGCTGCACAGCTATTTTCAGGTCTCTCCAGAGATGTTGGATCAGGTTAAAGTCTTGGCTCTTGCTGGGCCACTTAAGGACGTTCAGAGACTTGTCCCGAAGCCACTCCTGCGTTGTCTTGGCTGTGTGCTTAGGGTCATTGTCCCGTTGGAAGGTAAACCTTCACCCCAGTCTGAGGTCCTGAGTGCTCTGGAGCAGATTTTCATCAAGGAACTCTCTGTACTTTGCTCCGTTCATCTTTCTCTCGATCCTGACTAGTCTCCCAGTCCCTGCCGCTGAAAAACACCCCCACAGCATGATGCTGCCACCACCATGCTTCACCATAGGGATGGTGCCAGGTTTCCTCCAGAGTTCAATCAGACCAGAGAATCTTGTTTGTCATGGTCTGAGAGTCCTTTGGTGCCTTTTGGCAAACTCCAAGCGGGCTGTCATGTGCCTTTTACTGAGGAGTGGCTTCCATCTGGCCGCTCTACCATAAAGGCCTGATTGGTGG
This sequence comes from Coregonus lavaretus, assembly GCF_964263955.1. NCBI lineage: Eukaryota > Metazoa > Chordata > Actinopteri > Salmoniformes > Salmonidae > Coregonus > Coregonus lavaretus. The sequence goes on from NW_028166914.1 coordinate 32,155, forward strand.
AGTGCTGCAGAGATGGTTGTCCTTCTGGAAGGTTCTCCCATCTCCACAGAGGAACTCTGGAGCTCTGTCAGAGTGACCATCAGGTTCTTGGTCACCTCCCTGACCAAGGCCCTTCTCCCCCGATTGCTCAGTTTGGTCGGGCGGCCAGCTCTAGGAAGAGTCTTGGTGGTTCCAAACTTCTTCCATTAAAGAATGATGGAGGCCACTGTGTTCTTGGGGACCTTCAATGATGCAGAAATGTTTTGGTACCCTTCCCCAAATCTGTGCCTTAACACAATCCTGTCTCGGAGCTCTAAGGACAATTCCTTCAACCTCATGGCTTGGTTTTTGCTCTGACATGCACTGTCAACTGTGGGACCTTATATAGACAGGTGTGTGCCTTTCCAAATCATGTCCAATCAATTGAATTTACCACAGCTGGACTCCAATCAAGTTGTAGAAACATCAAGGATGATGGAAACAGGATGCACCTGAGCTCAATTTCAAGTCTCATAGCAAAGGGTCTGAATACTTATGTAAATATAGTATTTTTTTATTTTTATATTGACTAAATTAGCAAACATTTCTAAAAGCCTGTTTTCACTTTGTCATTATGAGGTATTGTGTGTAGAGTGATATTTTTTAAATGTTTTAAATCAGTTTCAGAATAAGACTAACGTAACAAACTGTGGAAAAAGTCAAGAGGTCTGAATACTTTCCGAATGCATTGTGCTGTGGGAGGTAGGGGTGCTGGGTGTCCAGAGCTGTGGGAGGTAGGGGTGCTGGGGGTCCAGAGCTGTGGGAGGTAGGGGTGCTGGGGGTCCAGAGCTGTGGGAGGTAGGGGTGCTGGGGGTCCAGAGCTGTGGGAGGTAGGGGTGCTGGAGGTCCAGAGCTGTGGGAGGTAGGGGTGCTGGAGGTCCAGAGCTGTGGGAGGTAGGGGTGCTGGGGGAGCTTTTATTACCGGATGGGCGGAGCAGAGCAAACAATTTGTCAGCGGGGAGAAATGCCCCCAACCCCCCGCCGACAGAATATTACAGCACCCCAACCCCAAAACATCGTCCCGCTACCCAGAGACAGGGAGCATGGCAGGTAAACATGGCATGACCTAGTGACTTAATTAAAACCACACCTCATCTCATGTTAACCCCAGACTGTGCCTTTTATACCAGAGGAACCAGCTCTAAATTATGACACATTAAAAGGATAACAGTATCTGAAAATCCCTCTCCCACATGTCTCCAGGATTATTCTGTGTGTTTGTGTGAGAGAGAGAGACCGATAGAGACAGAGAGAGACAGAGACAGAGAGAGAGAGAGAGAGAGAGAGAGAGAGAGAGAGAGAGAGAGACCGATAGAGACAGAGAGAGACAGAGAGAGAGAGAGAGAGAGAGAGAGAGCGGGAGAGAGTGTGTGCGTGAGACAGAGAGCGAGCACGAGCATGCGCGTTTGTGTGATTGAGTGTGTGTGTGTTGTCTCCGACTTCAGTCAGGCTGTTTGGAGAATAGATGATGGAGTGGTTGTTCAGCTCAAGCTAGAATATGTGCTGGAAACAGAGAGACAGACAGTTTACAAGTGAGCCTGTTAACACCTTTTAACAGCTCTCCACACCTTTACAGGTTTAGTCTTATCTTATTTTTATTCTGCACTGAACCCGCACCACTGAACCCACACCACTGAACCCGCACCACTGAACCCGCACCACTGAACCCGCACCACTGAACCCGCACCACTGAACCCGCACCACTGAACCCACACCACTGTGTTCAATTACATAGCAAATGCAATATGAGCAGGCATTTCAAAATGAAATGGAAAGTATGAAGCAATTAGTGGTCCGGCTCATATTCACAAAGTGCCTCTAACTATGAGTGCTGATCTAGGATCAGTTTATAAAGGGGGGACGGGGGCTGATCCCTGATCAGCACTCTGAGGTGCTTTAGGAATACGGGCCCTGATGTGTAATAAGTTGATGACAATTAATTTCGAATAAAACACAACTTAGTTACATCATTTTAATGACATGTTGATGTCCGTAACACGAGTTAAACAGTTACAAATAGGTGATCCACTGATATGTAGCCAACAGTGCATGTTTCTTTGATCCCCCCAAAATATGGCTATTATTATGCACTATTGGTAGCACATCCAAGTTATGTTAGAACACATCCATGTTATGTTAGAACACATCCATGTTATGTTAGAACACATCCACATTATGTTAGAACACATCCACGTTATGTTAGAACACATCCACGTTATGTTAGAACACATCCACGTTATGTTAGAACACATCCAAGTTATGTTAGAACACATCCACGTTATGTTAGAACACATCCAATTTATGTTAGAACACATCCACGTTATGTTAGAACACATCCACATTATGTTAGAACACATCCACATTATGTTAGTACACATCCATGTTATGTTAGAACACATCCATGTTATGTTAGAACACATCCACGTTATGTTAGAACACATCCACGTTATGTTAGAACAGAACACATCCACGTTATGTTAGAACACATCCACGTTATGTTATAACACATCCACGTTATGTTAGAACAGAACACATCCACGTTATGTTAGTACACATCCACGTTATGTTAGAACACATCCACGTTATGTTAGAACACATCCACGTTATGTTAGTACACATCCATGTTATGTTAGAACACATCCATGTTATGTTAGAACACATCCACGTTATGTTAGAACACATCCACGTTATGTTAGAACACATCCACGTTATGTTAGAACACATCCACGTTATGTTAGAACACATCCACGTTATGTTAGAACACATCCACATTATGTTAGTACACATCCATGTTATGTTAGAACACATCTACGTTTTGTTAGAACACATCCAAGTTATGTTAGAACACATCCACATTATGTTAGAACACATCCACGTTATGTTAGAACACATCCAAGTTATGTTAGAACACATCCACATTATGTTAGAACACATCCACGTTATGTTAGAACACATCCAAGTTATGTTAGAACACATCCAATTTATGTTAGAACACATACAAGTATTTTTCAAGCAGTTGAATGGCAATTCACACTCTGTGTTTCACACACGAGGCATAAGGACAGTGTTCAAATCTTAAGACGTTTGACATTAACTCTTTGAAACATCAGTATCATATTGGTTTTCGCTGTCTGCAAACAAAGAAAAATAGAAATATACAAAGACATTTTTACACACATCCAGTGCAAATATACTTCTACCTTTTTGCCTTTGAGGAAAACATTTGCTAGTTGAATGAGTAGAATCATTCGTCATTGCAAGACAGTTCTTCGTACAGTAAGAAAACTGAATCAATGTTCATTAATTTCTCTCCATATTCAATAATGTAAGTATCTTAACGTCTCCCCTCCCCCTCTTTTCCCCCAGGTCTTATTTTAATAATCTCTCAAAGAAAGGAAAAAAAGAACACAAATAATATTTGACACATAACAAACAGACAATGTCCCAAAGATATAGGAAAAGTTCATACATTCAATCAGTCATTTTTTGGAATGAGTTCAGGTTGTATTTTTGTAAGACAAAGTAACATACAGTAAGCCTCTGAAAGGAGTGTAGTGTGTAGAGTGTAGAGTGTAGAGTGTAGTGTGTAGTGTGTAGAGTGTAGTGTGTAGTGTGTAGAGTGTAGTGTGTAGTGTGTAGTGTGTAGAGTGTAGAGTGTAGTGTGTAGTGTGTAGAGTGTAGTGTAGAGTGCAGTGTGTAGTGTGTAGAGTGCAGTGTGTAGTGTGTAGTGTGTAGTGTGTAGAGTGTAGTGTGTAGAGTGTAGTGTGTAGTGTGTAGAGTGTAGTGTGTAGTGTGTAGTGTGTAGAGTGTAGAGTGTAGTGTGTAGAGTGTAGCGTGTAGAGTGTAGAGTGTAGTGTGTAGAGTGTAGTGTGTAGTGTGTAGTGTGTAGCGTGTAGAGTGTAGCGAGTAGCGTGTGTAGTGTGTAGTGTGTAGTGTGTAGCGTGTAGAGTGTAGCGTGTAGAGTGTAGTGTGTAGTGTGTAGTGTGTAGCGTGTAGCGTGTAGCGTGTAGAGTGTAGCGTGTGTAGTGTGTAGTGTGTAGCGTGTAGCGTGTAGTGTGTACAGTTGAGCACCTTGTTTCTTGGTATACTAGCAGCGTTAGCGACTACGTCAAACTGTACATGCGTCAGAAGGGCATTACAAACAATATAAAATAGTTATCAGTAGTGGCTGCACTGAGGGCATTACAAACAATATAACATAGTTATCAGTAGTGGTTGCACTGAGGGCATGGGTTGTGTAAACCAGTGAGATGTAAATGTACTGTGCATGCAGGACATGGTTTCAGAGCTGCCGTTGATATAGAAGTTCACATTTTCCCAAATTGAGAAAAAAACTGGGAAACATGAATAAATGTACAATAAACCCATCTCTCGCTCATATAACCGGACATCTGATACAGTCAAAGCACATTCCATAGTAAGCTAGTGTTGGTTAGAGAGCCAAAAGTGAATAAGACAAGGCAGTGTTGAAATCAAAGATTTAACGACAACTAAGGCCTTTTTAGTAAGAAGGGCAAGCTCAAGAGATGAATCAAGGAGATTGTACTTGGATCTTATCTTGTTCCAAATAAACAATAAAAAATGTGTTTATCTGATATCAGATGCCCCATATCTGGATATTCTATCCAAAGCTCTTTGTGAAATCATAAAAGGCAGCCCCGCTCCCCCTATCTGATAGATCAGTTGCCCTGGATACCAGACTGTTGCCCTGGATACACCAGTGGGTGGAGGTTGCCCCTTACCACTGATACAGGATCAGATAGTGTTTCATCTCCCTATTGATAAGGTTAGAATCAGGGGTAGAATCAGCTGATCCTAGATCTGTGGCTGGGAGCTACAGCTGCAACATCCTGGAATGAACCCAGGTCTAGTGGATTCCAGGAGGAGTGATGCTGTGCACATAGCTAATCTCAAAGTAAAAGCCTTGGTTACAACGTCTCTCACTCGGAACAAATTGTGTGATATAGTCCTCTGTAAATAAAATAGAATCTTAAATACTTTGGCAAAGCAAGAGAAACGACGGTTAAGAGATTCAAGTAAGACCCTGTTCCTACCTGCAGGCTGTAACGGCTGAGGGGCGATGGAGGGAGGAACAAAAAACAACAACAATAATCAACACAAAACAAACTCACTGTGATTTCTAAAAACGTGGCTGTGCGAAAAGAGATCATACAATACGCAGTAGCTACAGTTAGGTTGGTCTTTCCAAATCACAGTTTCTCCCTAGCACACCTCGTCTGAGAGGACATGGTAGATAGAGATGTGACGATTCATCAATACGCAGTTTAGACAGATCCAGCTCAGACAGATCCAGCTCAGACAGATCCAGCTCAGACAGATCCAGCTCAGACAGATCCAGCCCAGAGAGGCCCAGCTCAGGAGCTCCATCAGCAGGAGATTATAATTTAGAACGGAAAAGGAATGTGGTTTTATGCAACAAATGTTAGTGCATCGAATCGTATCGCATCTAACCGAATCGCATCGATTCGTTCTCTAATCAAACCGAATTGTTTCAAACTAAAAAGTATTGTTCCTGTATCGTATTGGAGCCCATGTATCTAGAAACGTATCGTATCGTCTTGAAAGGGAAAGATGCACATCCTTAATGATAGAGCATGACATACAGCAGCTATAAGCACACATAAGGAGTCCTCAACCCTAACCCATGACATACAGCAGCTATAAGCACACATAAGGAGTCCTCAACTCTAACCCATGACATACAGCAGCTATAAGCACACATAAGGAGTCCTCAACCCTAACCCATGACATACAGCAGCTATAAGCACACATAAGGAGTCCTCAACTCTAACCCATGACATACAGCAGCTATAAGCACACATAAGGAGTCCTCAACCCTAACCCATGACATACAGCAGCTATAAGCACACATAAGGAGTCCTCAACCCTAACCCATGACACACAGCAGCTATAAGCACACATAAGGAGTCCTTAACTCTAACCCATGACATACAGCAGCTATAAGCACACATAAGGAGTCCTCAACCCTAACCCATGACATACAGCAGCTATAAGCACACATAAGGAGTCCTCAACCCTAACCCATGACATACAGCAGCTATAAGCACACATAAGGAGTCCTCAACCCTAACCCATGACATACAGCAGCTATAAGCACACATAAGGAGTCCTCAACCCCAACCCATGACATACAGCAGCTATAAGCACACATAAGGAGTCCTCAACCCCAACCCATGACATACAGCAGCTATAAGCACACATAAGGAGTCCTCAGTGTACTAATTCTTCAGAAAATAAAATGCCACAATACGTTAAGAAACAGACCCAACATGTCATTATATAAGACAAAACAGAGGTAACAAATAATCATTTGTTTTAAAATAAACTTTTCCCATGTTTTTTTCTTCTTTGCCATGACACTGAGCTTCCTTGTCCAATAAGGCAGGCATGTGAAGTTAAAAACCTTGTGTTAAGGTGTATCAAGTGGCTCTGGGTGTGGAAGACTGCCAGTCCAATCTGGTCCAATCTGGTTTGGTCCAGTCTAGTCCAGTTCAGTCTTTCATCTGGTCGTAGATGCTGTGGTCGAAGGCTCGGTCCAGAGAGGGCAGTCTCCTGTGTCTGGAGTACTTGACCTGCAGTAGGTCTCCCACCTCACTGATGGCACTCAGCGCCTAACCACAGACACACACACACATACATGTTATATTAGCACACATGTTCTGAAGAAACACATACACACATTTCAATGATCACACACACACACGTCACTGATCAAACACACACACCTCACTGATGATCACACACACACACGTCATGACTGCAAACACACACACATTACTGATTACACTCAGACTGGGCCTCGGGAGAGCAGAGCTAGGGTCTATGATGGGGAAGACTGGGCATTGGGAGAGCAGAACTAGGGTCTATGATAGGGAAGACTGGGCGTTGGGAGAGCAGAACTAGGGTCTATGATGGGGAAGACTGGGTGCTGGAGAGAGAGAGGAGAGGGAAGAGAGGAGGAGGAAGAGAGAGGAGGAGGGAAGAGAGAGAGAAGAGAGAAGAGAGAGGAGAGGGAAGAGAGAGAGGAGAGGGAAGAGAGAGAGGAGAGGGAAGAGAGGAGGAGAGAAGAGAGAGAGGAGAGGGAAGAGAGGAGGAAGGAAGAGAAAGAGGAGAGGGAAGAGAGAGAGGAGAGGGAACAGAGGAGGGAAGAGATAGAGGAGGAGGGAAGAGAGGAGGAGGGAAGAGAGAGAGGAGAGGGAAGAGAGAGAGGAGAGGGAAGAGAGAGAGGAGAGTGAAGAGAGGAGGAGGGAAGAGAGAGAGGAGGGAAGAGAGAGAGGAGGAGGAAGAGAGAGAGGAGAGGGAAGAGGAGGAGGAAGGAAGAGGAAGGAGGAGAGGGAAGAGAGAGAGGAGAGGGAACAGAGGAGGGAAGAGATAGAGGAGGAGGAAGAGAAAGAGGAGAGGGAAGAGAGGAGGAGGGAAGAGAGAGAGAGAGGGAAGAGAGAGAGGAGAGGGAAGAGAGAGGAGGAAGAGCGAGAGGAGAGGAAAAGAGAGACGAGAGAGGGAAGAGAAAGAGGAGGAGGAGAGAGAGGAGGAGGAAGAGAGAGGAGGAGGGAAGAGAGAGGAGAGGGAAGAGAGAGCAGAGGGAAGAGAGAGGAGAGGAAGAGAGGAGGAGGGAAGAGAGAGAGGAGGAGGGAAGATAGGGGAGAGAGGGAAGAGAGAGAGGAGAGAGTAGAGAGAGGAGGAGGGAAGAGAGAGGAGGAGGAGGAAGAGAGAGAGGAGGAAGAGAGAGGAGAGGGAAAAGAGGAGGAGGGAAGAGAGAGGAGAGGGAAGAGAGGAGGAGGAAGAGAGAGAGAGGAGGAGGGAAGATGGGGAGAGAGGGAAGAGAGAGAGGAGAGGGAAGAGAGCGGAGGAGGAAGAGAGAGGAGGCAGGGAAGAGAGAGGAGGGAAGAAGGAGAGGAGAGGAAAAGAGAGACGAGAGAGGGAAGAGAAAGAGGAGGAGGGAGAGAGAGTAGGAGGAAGAGAGAGGAGGGGGAAGAGAGAGGAGAGGAAGAGAGAGCAGAGGGAAGAGAGAGGAGGCAGGGAAGAGAGAGGAGAGGAAGAGAGAGGAGGAGAAGAGAGATAGGAGGAGGAAGAGAGAGAGATGAGAGGGAAATGAGGAGGAGGAAGAGAGAGGAGGAGGGAAGAGCGAGAGGAGGAGGAAGAGAGAGAGGAGAGGGAAGAGAGAGCAGAGGAAGAGAGAGGAGAGGGAAGAGAGAGACGAGAGAGGGAAGAGAGGAGGGAAGAGAGAGAGGAGGAGGGAAGATAGGGAGAGAGGGAAGAGAGAGAGAGGGAAGAGAGAGACGAGAGAGGGAAGAGAGGAGGAGGGAAGAGAGAGAGAGGAGAGGGAAGATAGGGGAGAGAGGGAAGAGAGAGAGGAGAGGGAAGAGAGAGGAGAGGAAGAGAGGAGGAGGGAAGAGAAAGAGGAGAGAGAAGAGAGAGAGGAGAGGGAACAGAGGAGGGAAGAGATAGAGGAGGAGGGAAGAGAAAGAGGAGAGGGAAGAGAGGAGGAGGGAAGAGAGAGGAGAGGGAAGAGAGAGAGGAGAGGGAAGAGAGAGGAGGGAAGAAGGAGAGGAGAGGGAAAGAGAGACGAGAGAGGAAGAGAAAGAGGAGGAGGGAGAGAGAGTAGGAGGAAGAGAGAGGAGGGGGGAAGAGAGAGGAGAGGGAAGAGAGAGCAGAGGGAAGAGAGAGGAGGCAGGGAAGAGAGAGGAGAGGGAAGAGAGAGGAGGAGGAAGAGAGTTAGGAGGAGAAGAGAGAGAGATGAGAGGGAATGAGGAGGAGGGAAGAGAGAGGAGGAGGGAAGAGCGAGAGGAGGAGGGAAGAGAGAGAGGAGAGGGAAGAGAGAGCAGAGGGAAGAGAGAGGAGAGGGAAGAGAGAGACGAGAGAGGGAAGAGAGGAGGGAAGAGAGAGAGGAGGAGGGAAGATAGGGAGAGAGAGGAGATAGAGAGGAGAGGGAAGAGAGAGGAGAGGGAAGAGAGGAGGAGGGAAGAGAGAGAGAGGAGGAGGGAAGATAGGGGGAGAGAGGGAAGAGAGAGAGGAGAGGGAAAGAGGAGGAGGGAAGGAGAGAGGAGGAGGAAGAGAGAGAGGAGGAGGAAGAGAGAGAGATGAGAGGGAATGAGGAGGAGGGAAGAGAGAGGAGGAGGGAAGAGCGAGAGGAGGAGGGAAGAGAGGAGGAGGGAAGAGAGAGAGAGGAGGAGGGAAGATGGGAGAGAGGGAAGAGAGAGAGGAGAGGGAAGAGAGTGGAGGAGGGAAGAGAGAGGAGGAGGGAAGAGGGAGAGAGAGAGGATGGAGGAAGAGGAGAGGAGGAGGAAGGAGAGAGGAGAGGGAAGAGAGAGAGGAGGAGGGAAGAGAGAGAGGAGGAGGAAGAGAGAGGAGGAGAAGAGAGAGGAGGAGGGAAGAGAGAGAGGAGAGGGAAGAGAGAGCAGAGGGAAGAGAGAGGAGAGGGAAGAGAGGAGGAGGAAGAGAGAGAGGAGAGGGAAGATAGGGGAGAGAGGGAAGAGAGAGAGGAGAGAGTAGAGAGAGGAGGAGGAAGAGATAGGAGGAGGAGGGAAGAGAGGAGAGGAGGAAGAGAGAGGAGAGGGAAAGAGGAGGAGGGAGAGAGAGGAGAGGGAAGAGAGGAGGAGGGAAGAGAGAGAGAGGAGGAGGGAAGATGGGGAGAGAGGGAAGAGAGGAGGAGAGGAAGGAGGGAGGAGGAGGGAGGGGGAAGAGAGAGGAGGCAGGGAAGAGAGAGGAGAGGGAAGAGAGAGGAGGGGGAAGAAGAGAGAGGAGGAGGGAAGAGAGAGATGAGAGGGAAGAGAGGAGGAGGAGAGAGAGAGGAGAGGGAAGAGAGAGGAGGGAAGAAGGAGAGGAGAGGGAAGAGAGACGAGAGGGAAGAGAAGAGGAGAGGGAGAGAGAGTAGGAGGAAGAGAGAGGAGGGGGAAGAGAGAGGAGAGGGAAGAGAGAGCAGAGGAAGAGAGAGGAGGCAGGGAAGAGAGAGGAGAGGGAAGAGAGAGGAGGAGGAAGAGAGAAGGAGGAGGAAGAGAGAGAGATGAGAGGGAAATGAGGAGGAGGGAAGAGAGAGGAGGAGGGAAGAGCGAGAGGAGAGGGAAGAGAGAGAGGAGAGGGAAGAGAGAGCAGAGGGAAGAGAGAGGAGAGGGAGAGAGGACGAGAGAGGGAAGAGAGGAGGGAAGAGAGAGAGGAGGAGGGAAGATAGGGGAGAGAGGGAAGAGAGAGGAGAGGAAGAGAGAGACGAGAGAGGGAAGAGAGGAGGAGGGAAGAGAGAGAGGAGGAGGGAAGAAGGGGAGAGGGAGAGAGGGAAGAGAGAGAGGAGAGGGAAGAGAGAGGAGAGGGAAGAGAGGAGGAGGGAAGAGAAGAGGAGAGAGAAGAGAGAGAGGAGAGGGAAAGAGGAGGGAAGAGATAGAGGAGGAGGGAAGAGAAAGAGGAGAGGGAAGAGAGGAGGAGGGAAGAGAGAGAGAGGGAAGAGAGAGAGGAGAGGGAGAGAGAGGAGGGAAGAGGAGAGGAGAGGAAAGAGAGACGAGAGAGGGAAGAGAAGAGAGGAGGAGAGAGGTAGGAGAGAGGAGAGAGGGAGAGGGAAGGAAGGCAGAGGGAAGAGAGAGGAGGCAGGGAAGAGACGAGGAGAGGGAAGAGAGAGGAGGAGGAAGAGAGATAGGAGGAGGAAGAGAGAGAGATGAGAGGGAAATGAGGAGGAGGGAGAGAGAGGAGGAGGGAAGAGCGAGAGGAGGAGGAAGAGAGAGAGGAGAGGGAAGAGAGAGCAGAGAAGAGAGAGGAGAGGGAAGAGAGAGACGAGAGAGGGAAGAGAGGAGGGAAGAGAGAGAGGAGGAGGGAAGATAGGGGAGAGAGGAAGAGAGAGAGGAGAGGGAAGAGAGAGGAGAGGGAAGAGAGGAGGAGGGAA
>NW_028166913.1:0-1000 GCF_964263955.1 Coregonus lavaretus
AAAGACACACAGAGACCTGGGTGAACAGGAGCAGCGCTGCACTGGAGAAGAGCTGCATCCTTAACGGGCCACAGACAGACACAATCCCTGGACCTGCTGCCTAGCCAGCCCAGCAGAAGGGGAGGTTTATATGAGTGTGAGTTTGTTTGGACGTGTGTGTGTGTGCCAGCGCCTGGGCTATGGCACGGTGCAGCTGAAAGGAGGATGTGTCACTAGGCAGGCCTGTGGAGGGGGGGAGAATCCAGTTAAGCATGGGGGCTGGCCTCCAAGACTTTATCTTTGGGATAAGGTGTTCTAGATGTGTGAGTAAACCTTGTGTTATGGTGGGAAGCTGTTCAACACCCGTTGCCCTGGTAGGATGGAAAAACAAGAGAAACATGGACAGCAGACAGCTTTACAGAGGGCACTGTTCTGTTCTGTTCTGAGAGGGTTGTAGGGGAGAGGAGTAGGTCATTAAAAGGTTTTGTTTCTGGAGGTTTCTCGTGGTGGGGGGGAGGTTTCTGTCGGGTGTGGGCTGTCATGGAGCCAAGGTGACAGTGAGGACCATGGTGCCTTCCCCCTCCTCCCTACTCCCTCTCTGGGTCTTCAGGGAGGGAGCAGGGCTGTCCTGTGTCTGCACATTGCAGACGCTCCAGAGCAGAGAGTGGAGACGGCTAACCCCCCAGGCACACGGCTGGGATATCAAACGTCTGTCGGTCGTGTGATGAAAACCACAGGGAGGGAGGGGAGGGAGGGGAGGGAGGGAGGGAGGGAGGGAGGGAGGGCGGAGGAAGAAAGGGAGAAGAGAGGAGCCTGGGACAGAGCCAACAACACTTTGTTCCCCAAATCTAATGTTATGTTCAGTGAAGACAGAAACTCATTGTGTGTGTCATAAATGTATTTTTTTTGTTTGTTTTTTTATAAAGCAGGGTAACAGTTGTATCATCCCGGGTGAAACTTTTCTTCTGGTCATTACCTGCTGGCGCCACTGCATTGTTGGTGTGGCCATTGGAGGTGGGTC
>NW_028166912.1:0-12500 GCF_964263955.1 Coregonus lavaretus
GAGAGAGAGAGAGAGAGAGAGGGAGACAGAGAGGGAGAGAGACAGAGGGAGACAGAAAGGGAGAGAGAGAGAGAGAGAGAGAGGGAGACAGAGAGGGAGAGAGAGAGAGAGACAGAGGGAGACAGAGAGGGAGCCGGAGAGAGAAGTCTGTGTATGTGTATGAGTCAGTGTGTGTGTGTTTGTGTGTGTATGTATGTGTGTTTGTGTGTGTATGTATGTGTGGGTGTGTGTGCGTGTGTGTGTGTTTGTATGTGTATGTGTATGAGTCAGTGTGTGTGTGTTTGTGTGTGTATGTGTGTGTGTGTGTGTGTGTGTGTGTGTGTGTATTGGGGCTAGCTGAAAGGTCAGTAAGACAGAAGCCTCTCCCCCTTTCTAACCCTAACCCTTTCCCTGTTGAGGTCAAACCAGATGTCAATCATCAGCATCAGAAGATCTATAGTGTTCCAATGACCGGACTGCGAGGTCACCAGACCATCAGATCAACCGTTAAGCATTAACCGTTAAATGACAGGAAGACATGAACAAGGAAATGAGAGACTCGACTGACGGAGGACAGAAAAACATCCCTCCTTCAATCATTACACACACACACACACACACACACACACACACACACACACACACACACACACACACACACACACACACACACACACACACACACACACACACACACACACTCCAAAGGCCCACCTGAGCCCTGTAACCTAAGGAATCTGCCTAGTAGACAAACCCAGCAATAAACAGGAATCAACCCAGCAATCTACCTGCAATATACTGTCCGACAGCAATCATAAAAGAGAACGAGTAGTCTTCAGTCAGTTATGAAATATAATGTCACTTAGTTATAGTCCCCCTGTAGCTCAGTTGGTAGAGCATGGCGCTTGCAACGCCAGGGTTGTGGGTTCGTTTCCCACGGGGGGGCAGTATGAAAAATATGTACGCTCTCACTAACTGTAAGTCGCTCTGGATAAGAGCGTCTGCTAAAATGACTGAAATGTTATACAAGCTCCCTCAGTCAGAAGTTACGTGTCCGCAAAGGAAGATGTTTTGGTGATGTAGAGACGGGGGGATTCTAGATTTAGATGTGGTCCTCTGTAGCTCAGCTGGTAGAGCACGGCGCTTGTAACGCCAGGGTAGTGGGTTCGATCCCCGGGACCACCCCTTACACAGAAAAATGTATGCACGCATGACTGTAAGTCGCTTTGGATAAAAGCGTCTGCTAAATGGCATATTATATATTTAGATTTACCCATGGTGATGAGTATAGTAGTTATAGGATGTTCTACTTTTCATTAGTACTGTAAGGTGCGGACGCTGCAGATGCCACATAAGAGGCCATTTAACAACAAGTATTCAACATTATTCTGACGAAGGTGACGTTTAAAACAGAATAGATTGTTCTCTTTAGTAACAAGATGGCTGCTGAACACAACGCAATAAGACAACTGTATAATGCAGAGACGGGAAGGAAGCATATACATGTGTATGTTAGGGGGTTTACAATGGATTAGCATTACGAGTTAGCATTATGGATTAGCGTTATGGGTTATCATTATGGATTAGCATTATGGGTTAGCATTATGGATTAGCGTTATGGGTTAGCATTATGGATTAGCATTATGGGTTAGCATTATGGATTAGCATTACGAGTTAGCATTATGTATTAGCATTATGGGTTAGCATTATGGTTTAGCATTATGGGTTAGTATTATGGGTTAGCATTATGGGTTAGCATTATGGATTAGCATTATGGATTAGCATTATGGGTTAGCATTATGGATTAGCATTATGGGTTAGCATTATTAGCTAGTGTTATGAGCTAGCATTATGGGCTAGCATTTTTATCTAGTGTTATGAGCTAGCATTATGGGCTAGCGATATGAGTTAGGGTTAGTTAGCAGAACAGAACAGTGACACAACAGACACCAGCAGACACCAGTTCAGTTAATGGTGACTGATAAAGTAGGAGCCAGGTCAGAGACAGAATCGTCTTCAACAGGACAGTCCAGGGTTTATAACACCACATAGAGGAGAGACAGAATGGTCTTCAACAGGACAGTCCAGGGGTTTATAACACCACATAGAGGAGAGACAGAATGGTCTTCAACAGGACAGTCCAGGGTTTATAACACCACATAGAGGAGAGACAGAATGGTCTTCAACAGGACAGTCCAGGGTTTATAACACCACATAGAGGAGAGACAGAATGGTCTTCAACAGGACAGTCCAGGAGTTTATAACACCACATAGAGGAGAGACAGAATGGTCTTCAACAGGACAGTCCAGGAGTTTATAACACCACATAGAGGAGAGACAGAATGGTCTTCAACAGGACAGTCCAGGGTTTATAACACCACATAGAGGAGAGACAGAATGGTCTTCAACAGGACAGTCCAGGGGTTTATAACACCACATAGAGGAGAGACAGAATGGTCTTCAACAGGACAGTCCAGGAGTTTATAACACCACATAGAGGAGAGACAGAATGGTCTTCAACAGGACAGTCCAGGAGTTTATAACACCACATAGAGGAGAGACAGAATGGTCTTCAACAGGACAGTCCAGGGGTTTATAACACCACATAGAGGAGAGACAGAATGGTCTTCAACAGGACAGTCCAGGGGTTTATAACACCACATAGAGGAGAGACAGAATGGTCTTCAACAGGACAGTCCAGGGGTTTATAACACCACATAGAGGAGAGACAGAATCGTCTTCAACAGGACAGTCCAGGGTTTATAACACCACATAGAGGAGAGACAGAATGGTCTTCAACAGGACAGTCCAGGGTTTATAACACCACATAGAGGAGAGACAGAATGGTCTTCAACAGGACAGTCCAGGGTTTATAACACCACATAGAGGAGAGACAGAATGGTCTTCAACAGTGTTCATAAGGACAGCAAGACAGTTATGGAGATGTACAGTTATACAGTTATACAGTTATACAGTTATACAGTTATGTAGTTTATAGTTCTACAGTTCTAAACTTATAAAGTTATACAGTCGTACAGTTATGTAGTTATAATATAATAATAATATGCCATTTAGCAGACGCTTTTATCCAAAGCGAAATTTTTACGAATGGGTGGTCCCGGGGATCGAACCCACTACCACTAAGCGCCGTGCTCTACCAATTGAGTTCTAAACTTACAAAGACACGTCTAGTCAAAACCCCAACATCTCTCCCCTCTAGGATTACAGCCACACCCCAACATCTCTCCCCTCTAGTATTACAGCCACACCCCAACATCTCTCCCCTCTAGTATTACACCCCAACATCTCTCCCCTCTAGTATTACAGCCACACCCCAACATCTCTCCCCTCTAGTATTACACCCCAACATCTCTCCCCTCTAGTATTACACCCCAACATCTCTCCCCTCTAGTATTACACCCCAACATCTCTCCCCTCTAGTATTACAGCCACACCCCAACATCTCTCCCCTCTAGTATTACAGCCACACCCCAACATCTCTCCCCTCTAGTATTACACCCCAACATCTCTCCCCTCTAGTATTACACCCCAACATCTCTCCCCTCTAGTATTACACCCCAACATCTCTCCCCTCTAGTATTACAGCCCAACATCTCTCCCCTCTAGTATTACAGCCACACCCCAACATCTCTCCCCTCTAGTATTACACCCCAACATCTCTCCCCTCTAGTATTACAGCCACACCCCAACATCTCTCCCCTCTAGTATTACACCCCAACATCTCTCCCCTCTAGTATTACAGCCCAACATCTCTCCCCTCTAGTATTACACCCCAACATCTCTCCCCTCTAGTATTACAGCCACACCCCAACATCTCTCCCCTCTAGTATTACAGCCACACCCCAACATCTCTCCCCTCTAGTATTACAGCCACACCCCAACATCTCTCCCCTCTAGTATTACAGCCACACCCCAACATCTCTCCCCTCTAGTATTACACCCCAACATCTCTCCCCTCTAGTATTACAGCCACACCCCAACATCTCTCCCCTCTAGTATTACACCCCAACATCTCTCCCCTCTGGTATTACAGCCACACCCCAACATCTCTCCCCTCTAGTATTACAGCCAAACCCCAACATCTCTCCCCGCTAGTATTACAGCCACACCCCAACATCTCTCCCCTCTAGTATTACAGCCACACCCCAACATCTCTCCCCTCTAGTATTACAGCCACACCCCAACATCTCTCCCCTCTAGTATTACAGCCACACCCCAACATCTCTCCCCTCTAGTATTACAGCCACACCCCAACATCTCTCCCCTCTAGTATTACAGCCACACCCCAACATCTCTCCCCTCTAGTATTACAGCCACACCCCAACATCTCTCCCCTCTAGTATTACAGCCACACCCCAACATCTCTCCCCTCTAGTATTACAGCCACACCCCAACATCTCTCCCCTCTAGTATTACAGCCACACCCCAACATCTCTCCCCTCTAGTATTACACCCCAACATCTCTCCCCTCTAGTATTACAGCCACACCCCAACATCTCTCCCCTCTAGTATTACAGCCCAACATCTCTCCCCTCTAGTATTACAGCCACACCCCAACATCTCTCCCCTCTAGTATTACAGCCACACCCCAACATCTCTCCCCTCTAGTATTACAGCCACACCCCAACATCTCTCCCCTCTAGTATTACAGCCACACCCCAACATCTCTCCCCTCTAGTATTACAGCCCAACATCTCTCCCCTCTAGTATTACAGCCACACCCCAACATCTCTCCCCTCTAGTATTACACCCCAACATCTCTCCCCTCTAGTATTACACCCCAACATCTCTCCCCTCTAGTATTACACCCCAACATCTCTCCCCTCTAGTATTACAGCCACACCCCAACATCTCTCCCCTCTAGTATTACAGCCACACCCCAACATCTCTCCCCTCTAGTATTACACCCCAACATCTCTCCCCTCTAGTATTACAGCCGCACCCCAACATCTCTCCCCTCTAGTATTACAGCCACACCCCAACATCTCTCCCCTCTAGTATTACAGCCACACCCCAACATATCTCCCCTCTAGTATTACAGCCAAACCCCAACATCTCTCCCCTCTAGTATTACAGCCACACCCCAACATCTCTCCCCTCTAGTATTACACCCCAACATCTCTCCCCTCTAGTATTACAGCCACACCCCAACATCTCTCCCCTCTAGTATTACAGCCACACCCCAACATCTCTCCCCTCTAGTATTACAGCCACACCCCAACATCTCTCCCCTCTAGTATTACAGCCACACCCCAACATCTCTCCCCTCTAGTATTACAGCCACACCCCAACATCTCTCCCCTCTAGTATTACAGCCACACCCCAACATCTCTCCCCTCTAGTATTACAGCCACACCCCAACATCTCTCCCCTCTAGTATTACAGCCACACCCCAACATCTCTCCCCTCTAGTATTACAGCCACACCCCAACATCTCTCCCCTCTAGGATTACAGCCACACCCCAACATCTCTCCCCTCTAGTATTACAGCCACACCCCAACATCTCTCCCCTCTAGTATTACAGCCACACCCCAACATCTCTCCCCTCTAGTATTACAGCCACACCCCAACATCTCTCCCCTCTAGTATTACAGCCACACCCCAACATCTCTCCCCTCTGGTATTACAGCCACACCCCAACATCTCTCCCCTCTAGTATTACAGCCACACCCCAACATCTCTCCCCTCTAGTATTACAGCCACACCCCAACATCTCTCCCCTCTAGTATTACACCCCAACATCTCTCCCCTCTAGTATTACAGCCACACCCCAACATCTCTCCCCTCTAGTATTACAGCCACACCCCAACATCTCTCCCCTCTAGTATTACAGCCACACCCCAACATCTCTCCCCTCTAGTATTACAGCCCAACATCTCTCCCCTCTAGTATTACAGCCACACCCCAACATCTCTCCCCTCTAGTATTACACCCCAACATCTCTCCCCTCTAGTATTACAGCCACACCCCAACATCTCTCCCCTCTAGTATTACACCCCAACATCTCTCCCCTCTAGTATTACAGCCGCACCCCAACATCTCTCCCCTCTAGTATTACAGCCACACCCCAACATCTCTCCCCTCTAGTATTACAGCCACACCCCAACATCTCTCCCCTCTAGTATTACAGCCGCACCCCAACATCTCTCCCCTCTAGTATTACAGCCACACGCCAACATCTCTCCCCTCTAGTATTACAGCCCAACATCTCTCCCCTCTAGTATTACAGCCACACCCCAACATCTCTCCCCTCTAGTATTACACCCCAACATCTCTCCCCTCTAGTATTACAGCCGCACCCCAACATCTCTCCCCTCTAGTATTACAGCCACACCCCAACATCTCTCCCCTCTAGTATTACAGCCACACCCCAACATCTCTCCCCTCTAGTATTACAGCCACACCCCAACATCTCTCCCCTCTAGTATTACAGCCACACCCCAACATCTCTCCCCTCTAGTATTACAGCCCAACATCTCTCCCCTCTAGTATTACAGCCACACCCCAACATCTCTCCCCTCTAGTATTACAGCCACACCCCAACATCTCTCCCCTCTAGTATTACAGCCACACCCCAACATCTCTCCCCTCTAGTATTACAGCCACACCCCAACATCTATCTCCTCTAGTATTACAGCCACACCCCAACATCTCTCCCCTCTAGTATTACACCCCAACATCTCTCCCCTCTAGTATTACAGCCACACCCCAACATCTCTCCCCTCTAGTATTACACCCCAACATCTCTCCCCTCTAGTATTACAGCCACACCCCAACATCTCTCCCCTCTAGTATTACAGCCGCACCCCAACATCTCTCCCCTCCAGTATTACAGCCACACCCCAACATCTCTCCCCTCTAGTATTACACCCCAACATCTCTCCCCTCTAGTATTACAGCCACACCCCAACATCTCTCCCCTCTAGTATTACACCCCAACATCTCTCCCCTCTAGTATTACAGCCACACCCCAACATCTCTCCCCTCTAGTATTACAGCCACACCCCAACATCTCTCCCCTCTAGTATTACACCCCAACATCTCTCCCCTCTAGTATTACAGCCACACCCCAACATCTCTCCCCTCTAGTATTACAGCCACACCCCAACATCTCTCCCCTCTAGTATTACAGCCACACCCCAACATCTCTCCCCTCTAGTATTACAGCCACACCCCAACATCTCTCCCCTCTAGGATTACAGCCACACCCCAACATCTCTCCCCTCTAGTATTACAGCCACACCCCAACATCTCTCCCCTCTAGTATTACAGCCACACCCCAACATCTCTCCCCTCTAGTATTACAGCCACACCCCAACATCTCTCCCCTCTAGTATTACAGCCACACCCCAACATCTCTCCCCTCTGGTATTACAGCCACACCCCAACATCTCTCCCCTCTAGTATTACAGCCACACCCCAACATCTCTCCCCTCTAGTATTACAGCCACACCCCAACATCTCTCCCCTCTAGTATTACACCCCAACATCTCTCCCCTCTAGTATTACAGCCACACCCCAACATCTCTCCCCTCTAGTATTACAGCCACACCCCAACATCTCTCCCCTCTAGTATTACAGCCACACCCCAACATCTCTCCCCTCTAGTATTACAGCCCAACATCTCTCCCCTCTAGTATTACAGCCACACCCCAACATCTCTCCCCTCTAGTATTACACCCCAACATCTCTCCCCTCTAGTATTACAGCCACACCCCAACATCTCTCCCCTCTAGTATTACACCCCAACATCTCTCCCCTCTAGTATTACAGCCACACCCCAACATCTCTCCCCTCTAGTATTACAGCCACACCCCAACATCTCTCCCCTCTAGTATTACAGCCGCACCCCAACATCTCTCCCCTCTAGTATTACAGCCACACGCCAACATCTCTCCCCTCTAGTATTACAGCCCAACATCTCTCCCCTCTAGTATTACAGCCACACCCCAACATCTCTCCCCTCTAGTATTACAGCCACACCCCAACATATCTCCCCTCTAGTATTACAGCCGCACCCCAACATCTCTCCCCTCTAGTATTACACCCCAACATCTCTCCCCTCTAGGATTACAGCCACACCCCAACATCTCTCCCCTCTAGTATTACAGCCGCACCCCAACATCTCTCCCCTCTGGTATTACAGCCACACCCCAACATCTCTCCCCTCTAGTATTACAGCCACACCCCAACATCTCTCCCCTCTAGTATTACAGCCACACCCCAACATCTCTCCCCTCTAGTATTACAGCCACACCCCAACATCTCTCCCCTCTAGTATTACAGCCACACCCCAACATCTCTCCCCTCTAGTATTACAGCCCAACATCTCTCCCCTCTAGTATTACAGCCACACCCCAACATCTCTCCCCTCTAGTATTACAGCCACACCCCAACATCTCTCCCCTCTAGTATTACAGCCACACCCCAACATCTCTCCCCTCTAGTATTACAGCCACACCCCAACATCTCTCCCCTCTAGTATTACAGCCACACCCCAACATCTCTCCCCTCTAGTATTACACCCCAACATCTCTCCCCTCTAGTATTACAGCCACACCCCAACATCTCTCCCCTCTAGTATTACACCCCAACATCTCTCCCCTCTAGTATTACAGCCACACCCCAACATCTCTCCCCTCTAGTATTACAGCCGCACCCCAACATCTCTCCCCTCTAGTATTACAGCCACACCCCAACATCTCTCCCCTCTAGTATTACACCCCAACATCTCTCCCCTCTAGTATTACAGCCACACCCCAACATCTCTCCCCTCTAGTATTACACCCCAACATCTCTCCCCTCTAGTATTACAGCCACACCCCAACATCTCTCCCCTCTAGTATTACAGCCACACCCCAACATCTCTCCCCTCTAGTATTACACCCCAACATCTCTCCCCTCTAGTATTACAGCCACACCCCAACATCTCTCCCCTCTAGTATTACAGCCACACCCCAACATCTCTCCCCTCTAGTATTACAGCCACACCCCAACATCTCTCCCCTCTAGTATTACACCCCAACATCTCTCCCCTCTAGTATTACAGCCACACCCCAACATCTCTCCCCTCTAGTATTACAGCCACACCCCAACATCTCTCCCCTCTAGTATTACAGCCACACCCCAACATCTCTCCCCTCTAGTATTACAGCCACACCCCAACATCTCTCCCCTCTAGTATTACAGCCACACCCCAACATCTCTCCCCTCTAGTATTACAGCCACACCCCAACATCTCTCCCCTCTAGTATTACAGCCACACCCCAACATCTCTCCCCTCTAGTATTACACCCCAACATCTCTCCCCTCTAGTATTACAGCCACACCCCAACATCTCTCCCCTCTAGTATTACACCCCAACATCTCTCCCCTCTAGTATTACAGCCACACCCCAACATCTCTCCCCTCTAGTATTACAGCCGCACCCCAACATCTCTCCCCTCTAGTATTACAGCCGCACCCCAACATCTCTCCCCTCTAGTATTACAGCCACACCCCAACATCTCTCCCCTCTAGTATTACAGCCACACCCCAACATCTCTCCCCTCTAGTATTACAGCCACACCCCAACATCTCTCCCCTCTAGTATTACAGCCACACCCCAACATCTCTCCCCTCTAGTATTACAGCCACACCCCAACATCTCTCCCCTCTAGTATTACACCCCAACATCTCTCCCCTCTAGTATTACACCCCAACATCTCTCCCCTCTAGTATTACAGCCACACCCCAACATCTCTCCCCTCTAGTATTACACCCCAACATCTCTCCCCTCTAGTATTACACCCCAACATCTCTCCCCTCTAGTATTACACCCCAACATCTCTCCCCTCTAGTATTACAGCCACACCCCAACATCTCTCCCCTCTAGTATTACACCCCAACATCTCTCCCCTCTAGGATTACACCCCAACATCTCTCCCCTCTAGTATTACAGCCACACCCCAACATCTCTCCCCTCTAGTATTACAGCCACACCCCAACATCTCTCCCCTCTAGTATTACAGCCACACCCCAACATATCTCCCCTCTAGTATTACAGCCAAACCCCAACATCTCTCCCCTCTAGTATTACAGCCACACCCCAACATCTCTCCCCTCTAGTATTACACCCCAACATCTCTCCCCTCTAGTATTACAGCCACACCCCAACATCTCTCCCCTCTAGTATTACAGCCACACCCCAACATCTCTCCCCTCTAGTATTACAGCCACACCCCAACATCTCTCCCCTCTAGTATTACAGCCACACCCCAACATCTCTCCCCTCTAGTATTACAGCCACACCCCAACATCTCTCCCCTCTAGTATTACAGCCACACCCCAACATCTCTCCCCTCTAGTATTACAGCCACACCCCAACATCTCTCCCCTCTAGTATTACAGCCACACCCCAACATCTCTCCCCTCTAGTATTACAGCCACACCCCAACATCTCTCCCCTCTAGGATTACAGCCACACCCCAACATCTCTCCCCTCTAGTATTACAGCCACACCCCAACATCTCTCCCCTCTAGTATTACAGCCACACCCCAACATCTCTCCCCTCTAGTATTACAGCCACACCCCAACATCTCTCCCCTCTAGTATTACAGCCACACCCCAACATCTCTCCCCTCTGGTATTACAGCCACACCCCAACATCTCTCCCCTCTAGTATTACAGCCACACCCCAACATCTCTCCCCTCTAGTATTACAGCCACACCCCAACATCTCTCCCCTCTAGTATTACACCCCAACATCTCTCCCCTCTAGTATTACAGCCACACCCCAACATCTCTCCCCTCTAGTATTACAGCCACACCCCAACATCTCTCCCCTCTAGTATTACAGCCACACCCCAACATCTCTCCCCTCTAGTATTACAGCCCAACATCTCTCCCCTCTAGTATTACAGCCACACCCCAACATCTCTCCCCTCTAGTATTACACCCCAACATCTCTCCCCTCTAGTATTACAGCCACACCCCAACATCTCTCCCCTCTAGTATTACACCCCAACATCTCTCCCCTCTAGTATTACAGCCGCACCCCAACATCTCTCCCCTCTAGTATTACAGCCACACCCCAACATCTCTCCCCTCTAGTATTACAGCCACACCCCAACATCTCTCCCCTCTAGTATTACAGCCGCACCCCAACATCTCTCCCCTCTAGTATTACAGCCACACGCCAACATCTCTCCCCTCTAGTATTACAGCCCAACATCTCTCCCCTCTAGTATTACAGCCACACCCCAACATCTCTCCCCTCTAGTATTACACCCCAACATCTCTCCCCTCTAGTATTACAGCCGCACCCCAACATCTCTCCCCTCTAGTATTACAGCCACACCCCAACATCTCTCCCCTCTAGTATTACAGCCACACCCCAACATCTCTCCCCTCTAGTATTACAGCCACACCCCAACATCTCTCCCCTCTAGTATTACAGCCACACCCCAACATCTCTCCCCTCTAGTATTACAGCCCAACATCTCTCCCCTCTAGTATTACAGCCACACCCCAACATCTCTCCCCTCTAGTATTACAGCCACACCCCAACATCTCTCCCCTCTAGTATTACAGCCACACCCCAACATCTCTCCCCTCTAGTATTACAGCCACACCCCAACATCTATCTCCTCTAGTATTACAGCCACACCCCAACATCTCTCCCCTCTAGTATTACACCCCAACATCTCTCCCCTCTAGTATTACAGCCACACCCCAACATCTCTCCCCTCTAGTATTACACCCCAACATCTCTCCCCTCTAGTATTACAGCCACACCCCAACATCTCTCCCCTCTAGTATTACAGCCGCACCCCAACATCTCTCCCCTCCAGTATTACAGCCACACCCCAACATCTCTCCCCTCTAGTATTACACCCCAACATCTCTCCCCTCTAGTATTACAGCCACACCCCAACATCTCTCCCCTCTAGTATTACACCCCAACATCTCTCCCCTCTAGTATTACAGCCACACCCCAACATCTCTCCCCTCTAGTATTACAGCCACACCCCAACATCTCTCCCCTCTAGTATTACACCCCAACATCTCTCCCCTCTAGTATTACAGCCACACCCCAACATCTCTCCCCTCTAGTATTACAGCCACACCCCAACATCTCTCCCCTCTAGTATTACAGCCACACCCCAACATCTCTCCCCTCTAGGATTACAGCCACACCCCAACATCTCTCCCCTCTAGTATTACAGCCACACCCCAACATCTCTCCCCTCTAGTATTACAGCCACACCCCAACATCTCTCCCCTCTAGTATTACAGCCACACCCCAACATCTCTCCCCTCTAGTATTACAGCCACACCCCAACATCTCTCCCCTCTGGTATTACAGCCACACCCCAACATCTCTCCCCTCTAGTATTACAGCCACACCCCAACATCTCTCCCCTCTAGTATTACAGCCACACCCCAACATCTCTCCCCTCTAGTATTACACCCCAACATCTCTCCCCTCTAGTATTACAGCCACACCCCAACATCTCT
>NW_028166912.1:20000-31036 GCF_964263955.1 Coregonus lavaretus
ACTATCTCTCTCACACTCACACAGCGTATTGCTCAAACACCAAAGCTATGTTAAAATAAGGAGATTGAAACTGCCGTGAAAGACAAAGCATGTTCTTATCAGTAGTTCTGTGGAAACAGCCAAACAACGCCCAACCACATTACCACAGGACCTTCAAACAGAACTAAGGGCTCTCTGGTCTAAAGTAGTGCACTAAGGGCTCTGGTCTAAAGTAGTGCACTAAGGGCTCTCTGGTCTAAAGTAGTGCACTAAGGGCTCTCTGGTCTAAAGTAGTGCACTAAGGGCTCTCTGGTCTAAAGTAGTGCACTATGGGCTCTGGTCTAAAGTAGTGCACTATGGGCTCTGGTCTAAAGTAGTGCACTATGGGCTCTGGTCTAAAGTAGTGCACTAAGGGCTCTCTGGTCTAAAGTAGTGCACTAAGGGCTCTCTGGTCTAAAGTAGTGCACTATGGGCTCTGGTCTAAAGTAGTGCACTATGGGCTCTGGTCTAAAGTAGTGCACTAAGGGCTCTCTGGTCTAAAGTAGTGCACTAAGGGCTCTGGTCTAAAGTAGTGCACTAAGGGCTCTCTGGTCTAAAGTAGTGCACTCTGTAGGGAATAGGGTGCTGTTTGGGACGGAAACAGGACTGAACCACCACTACAGCTCTCTGTATTCACTGCTTACTGCTTACAGTGAAACTGGCCCAAAGCTTCTTATAGATAAATAGACTGCTGGGTAGACTGCTGGGTAGACTGCTGGGTAGACTGCTGAATAGACTGCTGGATAGACTGCTGGGTAGACTGCTGGGTAGACTGCTGAATAGACTGCTGAATAGACTGCTGGGTAGACTGCTGAATAGACTGCTGAATAGACTGCTGAATAGACTGCTGGGTAGACTGCTGGGTAGACTGCTGAATAGACTGCTGAATAGACTGCTGGGTAGACTGCTGGGTAGACTGCTGAATAGACTGCTGAATAGACTGCTGGGTAGACTGCTGGGTAGACTGCTGGGTAGACTGCTGAATAGACTGCTGAATAGACTGCTGAGTAGACTGCTGAATAGACTGCTGGATAGACTGCTGGGTAGACTGCTGAATAGACTGCTGAATAGACTGCTGGGTAGACTGCTGGGTAGACTGCTGAATAGACTGCTGAATAGACTGCTGGGTAGACTGCTGGGTAGACTGCTGGGTAGACTGCTGAATAGACTGCTGAATAGACTGCTGAGTAGACTGCTGAATAGACTGCTGAGTAGACTGCTGGGTAGACTGCTGAATAGACTGCTGAATAGACTGCTGAATAGACTGCTGGGTAGACTGCTGAATAGACTGCTGGGTAGACTGCTGGATAGACTGCTGAGTAGACTGCTGAATAGACTGCTGGATAGACTGCTGGATAGACTGCTGGGTAGACTGCTGGGTAGACTGCTGAATAGACTGCTGGGTAGACTGCTGAATAGACTGCTGGGTAGACTGCTGAATAGACTGCTGGGTAGACTGCTGAATAGACTGCTGGATAGACTGCTGGGTAGACTGCTGAATAGACTGCTGGATAGACTGCTGGGTAGACTGCTGAATAGACTGCTGAATAGACTGCTGGGTAGACTGCTGAATAGACTGCTGAATAGACTGCTGAATAGACTGCTGAATAGACTGCTGAATAGACTGCTGAGTAGACTGCTGAATAGACTGCTGAATAGACTGCTGAATAGACTGCTGGGTAGACTGCTGGGTAGACTGCTGAATAGACTGCTGAATAGACTGCTGAATAGACTGCTGGGTAGACTGCTGGGTAGACTGCTGAATAGACTGCTGGGTAGACTGCTGAATAGACTGCTGAATAGACTGCTGAATAGACTGCTGAATAGACTGCTGGGTAGACTGCTGAATAGACTGCTGGGTAGACTGCTGAATATACTGCTGAATAGACTGCTGGGTAGACTGCTGAATAGACTGCTGAATAGACTGCTGAATAGACTGCTGAATAGACTGCTGAATAGACTGCTGAATAGACTGCTGAATAGACTGCTGGGTAGACTGCTGAATAGACTGCTGAATAGACTGCTGGGTAGACTGCTGAATAGACTGCTGAATAGACTGCTGAATAGACTGCTGAATAGACTGCTGAATAGACTGCTGGGTAGACTGCTGAATAGACTGCTGAATAGACTGCTGGGTAGACTGCTGAATAGACTGCTGAATAGACTGCTGAATAGACTGCTGAATAGACTGCTGAATAGACTGCTGGGTAGACTGCTGAATAGA
Source organism: Coregonus lavaretus (assembly GCF_964263955.1). Lineage (NCBI taxonomy): Eukaryota > Metazoa > Chordata > Actinopteri > Salmoniformes > Salmonidae > Coregonus > Coregonus lavaretus. The sequence continues at coordinate 22,243 of NW_028166912.1, forward strand.
CTGCTGAATAGACTGCTGGGTAGACTGCTGGGTAGACTGCTGAATAGACTGCTGAATAGACTGCTGAATAGACTGCTGAATAGACTGCTGGATAGACTGCTGGGTAGACTGCTGGGTAGACTGCTGAATAGACTGCTGAATAGACTGCTGAATAGACTGCTGGGTAGACTGCTGGGTAGACTGCTGAATAGACTGCTGAATAGACTGCTGAATAGACTGCTGAATAGACTGCTGGGTAGACTGCTGAATAGACTGCTGGGTAGACTGCTGAATAGACTGCAGAATAGACTGCTGGGTAGACTGCTGGATAGACTGCTGAATAGACTGCTGAATAGACTGCTGAATAGACTGCTGGGTAGACTGCTGGATAGACTGCTGAATAGACTGCTGAATAGACTGCTGAATAGACTGCTGAATAGACTGCTGAATAGACTGCTGGGTAGACTGCTGAATAGACTGCTGGATAGACTGCTGAATAGACTGCTGGATAGACTGCTGCATAGACTGCTGAATAGACTGCTGAATAGACTGCTGGGTAGACTGCTGGATAGACTGCTGGGTAGACTGCTGGGTAGACTGCTGAATAGACTGCTGAATAGACTGCTGGGTAGACTGCTGGGTAGACTGCTGAATAGACTGCTGAATAGACTGCTGAATAGACTGCTGAATAGACTGCTGAATAGACTGCTGGATAGACTGCTGCATAGACTGCTGAATAGACTGCTGAATAGACTGCTGCATAGACTGCTGAATAGACTGCTGAATAGACTGCTGAATAGACTGCTGAATAGACTGCTGGATAGACTGCTGAATAGACTGCTGAATAGACTGCTGGGTAGACTGCTGAATAGACTGCTGAATAGACTGCTGAATAGACTGCTGAGTAGACTGCTGAATAGACTGCTGAGTAGACTGCTGAATAGACTGCTGGATAGACTGCTGGATAGACTGCTGGGTAGACTGCTGGGTAGACTGCTGAATAGACTGCTGGGTAGACTGCTGAATAGACTGCTGGGTAGACTGCTGAATAGACTGCTGGGTAGACTGCTGAATAGACTGCTGGATAGACTGCTGGGTAGACTGCTGAATAGACTGCTGGATAGACTGCTGGGTAGACTGCTGAATAGACTGCTGAATAGACTGCTGGGTAGACTGCTGAATAGACTGCTGAATAGACTGCTGAATAGACTGCTGAATAGACTGCTGAATAGACTGCTGAGTAGACTGCTGAATAGACTGCTGAATAGACTGCTGAATAGACTGCTGGGTAGACTGCTGGGTAGACTGCTGAATAGACTGCTGAATAGACTGCTGAATAGACTGCTGGGTAGACTGCTGGGTAGACTGCTGAATAGACTGCTGGGTAGACTGCTGAATAGACTGCTGAATAGACTGCTGAATAGACTGCTGAATAGACTGCTGGGTAGACTGCTGAATAGACTGCTGGGTAGACTGCTGAATATACTGCTGAATAGACTGCTGGGTAGACTGCTGAATAGACTGCTGAATAGACTGCTGAATAGACTGCTGAATAGACTGCTGGGTAGACTGCTGGGTAGACTGCTGAATAGACTGCTGAATAGACTGCTGAATAGACTGCTGAATAGACTGCTGAATAGACTGCTGAATAGACTGCTGGGTAGACTGCTGAATAGACTGCTGAATAGACTGCTGGGTAGACTGCTGAATAGACTGCTGAATAGACTGCTGAATAGACTGCTGAATAGACTGCTGAATAGACTGCTGGGTAGACTGCTGAATAGACTGCTGAATAGACTGCTGGGTAGACTGCTGGGTAGACTGCTGAATAGACTGCTGAATAGACTGCTGAATAGACTGCTGAATAGACTGCTGGATAGACTGCTGGGTAGACTGCTGGGTAGACTGCTGAATAGACTGCTGAATAGACTGCTGAATAGACTGCTGGGTAGACTGCTGGGTAGACTGCTGAATAGACTGCTGAATAGACTGCTGAATAGACTGCTGAATAGACTGCTGGGTAGACTGCTGAATAGACTGCTGGGTAGACTGCTGAATAGACTGCAGAATAGACTGCTGGGTAGACTGCTGGATAGACTGCTGAATAGACTGCTGAATAGACTGCTGAATAGACTGCTGGGTAGACTGCTGGATAGACTGCTGAATAGACTGCTGAATAGACTGCTGAATAGACTGCTGAATAGACTGCTGAATAGACTGCTGGGTAGACTGCTGAATAGACTGCTGGATAGACTGCTGGGTAGACTGCTGGGTAGACTGCTGAATAGACTGCTGAATAGACTGCTGGGTAGACTGCTGGGTAGACTGCTGAATAGACTGCTGAATAGACTGCTGAATAGACTGCTGAATAGACTGCTGAATAGACTGCTGGATAGACTGCTGCATAGACTGCTGAATAGACTGCTGAATAGACTGCTGCATAGACTGCTGAATAGACTGCTGAATAGACTGCTGAATAGACTGCTGAATAGACTGCTGGATAGACTGCTGAATAGACTGCTGAATAGACTGCTGGGTAGACTGCTGAATAGACTGCTGAATAGACTGCTGAATAGACTGCTGGGTAGACTGCTGAATAGACTGCTGGGTAGACTGCTGAATAGACTGCTGGGTAGACTGCTGAATAGACTGCTGAGTAGACTGCTGAATAGACTGCTGGGTAGACTGCTGAATAGACTGCTGAATAGACTGCTGAATAGACTGCTGGGTAGACTGCTGGGTAGACTGCTGAATAGACTGCTGGATAGACTGCTGAATAGACTGCTGAATAGACTGCTGAATAGACTGCTGGATAGACTGCTGCATAGACTGCTGAATAGACTGCTGAATAGACTGCTGGATAGACTGCTGAATAGACTGCTGAATAGACTGCTGGGTAGACTGCTGGGTAGACTGCTGAATAGACTGCTGGATAGACTGCTGAATAGACTGCTGGGTAGACTGCTGAATAGACTGCTGAATAGACTGCTGAATAGACTGCTGAATAGACTGCTGAATAGACTGCTGGCAGGGCTTCTATAACCTGTATATCACCACACACACACAGACACACACACAGACACACACACAGACACACACACACACACAGACACACACACACACACACACAGACACACACACACACACACGTCTTGCCCTAACAGGGGAAGAGTCCATTGATGATATAATCACGAGAGAACCCAGGTTGATAACATCAGCACTACTCTGTCATTCTATTCCCCACCCACCCACCCACCCACAGACTGCTGGTTGTTGTTGTTGTTGTTGTTGTGGTTAATGGTCAACTATGATCCCGTTCCCCCAGACTGGAATCCACAGACGAGAGAACAACTAGACCCAGTTAGCCACAACATCTACCATCTCACACCTCTTTATCACTAATATAACTAATAGGACAAACAGCCCTCCTGTCTGCTGGTCAGGGTCAGATTATAGATTACACAATGAACATAGAGCATGGATAGCAAATATCCAACACCATAACACTGGACTAACCCAGTGGTACGGATATCCAACACCATAACACTAGACTAACCCAGTGGTACGGATATCCAACACCATAACACTAGACTAACCCAGTGGTACGGATATCCAACACCATAACACTAGACTAACCCAGTGGTACGGATATCCAACACCATAACACTAGACTAACCCAGTGGTATGGATATCCAACACCATAACACTAGACTAACCCAGTGGTATGGATATCCAACACCATAACACTAGACTAACCCAGTGGTACGGATATCCAACACCATAACACTAGACTAACCCAGTGGTACGGATATCCAACACCATAACACTGGACTAACCCAGTGGTACGGATATCCAACACCATAACACTAGACTAACCCAGTGGTATGGATATCCAACACCATAACACTAGACTAACCCAGTGGTACGGATATCCAACACCATAACACTGGACTAACCCAGTGGTACGGATATCCAACACCATAACACTAGACTAACCCAGTGGTATGGATATCCAACACCATAACACTAGACTAACCCAGTGGTACGGATATCCAACACCATAACACTAGACTAACCCAGTGGTACGGATATCCAACACCATAACACTAGACTAACCCAGTGGTACGGATATCCAACACCATAACACTAGACTAACCCAGTGGTACGGATATCCAACACCATAACACTAGACTAACCCAGTGGTATGGATATCCAACACCATAACACTGGACTAACCCAGTGGTATGGATATCCAACACCATAACACTAGACTAACTCAGTGGTATGGATATCCAACACCATAACACTAGACTAACCCAGTGGTACGGATATCCAACACCATAACACTAGACTAACCCAGTGGTACGGATATCCAACACCATAACACTAGACTAACCCAGTGGTACGGATATCCAACACCATAACACTAGACTAACCCAGGGGTATGGATATCCAACACCATAACACTAGACTAACCCAGTGGTATGGATATCCAACACCATAACACTAGACTAACCAGTGGTATGGATATCCAACACCATAACACTAGACTAACCCAGTGGTATGGATATCCAACACCATAACACTAGACTAACCCAGTGGTACGGATATCCAACACCATAACACTAGACTAACCCAGTGGTACGGATATCCAACACCATAACACTAGACTAACCCAGTGGTACGGATATCCAACACCATAACACTAGACTAACCCAGTGGTACGGATATCCAACACCATAACACTGGACTAACCCAGTGGTATGGATATCCAACACCATAACACTAGACTAACCCAGTGGTATGGATATCCAACACCATAACACTAGACTAACCCAGTGGTACGGATATCCAACACCATAACACTGGACTAACCCAGTGGTATGGATATCCAACACCATAACACTAGACTAACCCAGTGGTATGGATATCCAACACCATAACACTAGACTAACCCAGTGGTATGGATATCCAACACCATAACACTAGACTAACCCAGTGGTACGGATATCCAACACCATAACACTAGACTAACCCAGTGGTATGGATATCCAACACCATAACACTAGACTAACCCAGTGGTACGGATATCCAACACCATAACACTAGACTAACCCAGTGGTATGGATATCCAACACCATAACACTAGACTAACCCAGTGGTACGGATATCCAACACCATAACACTAGACTAACCCAGTGGTACGGATATCCAACACCATAACACTAGACTAACCCAGTGGTATGGATATCCAACACCATAACACTAGACTAACCCAGTGGTACGGATATCCAACACCATAACACTAGACTAACCCAGTGGTACGGATATCCAACACCATAACACTAGACTAACCCAGTGGTACGGATATCCAACACCATAACACTAGACTAACCCAGTGGTACGGATATCCAACACCATAACACTAGACTAACCCAGTGGTATGGATATCCAACACCATAACACTAGACTAACCCAGTGGTACGGATATCCAACACCATAACACTAGACTAACCCAGTGGTACGGATATCCAACACCATAACACTAGACTAACCCAGTGGTACGGATATCCAACACCATAACACTAGACTAACCCAGTGGTACGGATATCCAACACCATAACACTAGACTAACCCAGTGGTATGGATATCCAACACCATAACACTAGACTAACCCAGTGGTACGGATATCCAACACCATAACACTAGACTAACCCAGTGGTACGGATATCCAACACCATAACACTAGACTAACCCAGTGGTACGGATATCCAACACCATAACACTAGACTAACCCAGTGGTATGGATATCCAACACCATAACACTAGACTAACCCAGTGGTATGGATATCCAACACCATAACACTAGACTAACCCAGTGGTACGGATATCCAACACCATAACACTAGACTAACCCAGTGGTACGGATATCCAACACCATAACACTAGACTAACCCAGTGGTACGGATATCCAACACCATAACACTAGACTAACCCAGTGGTATGGATATCCAACACCATAACACTAGACTAACCCAGTGGTACGGATATCCAACACCATAACACTAGACTAACCCAGTGGTACGGATATCCAACACCATAACACTAGACTAACCCAGTGGTACGGATATCCAACACCATAACACTAGACTAACCCAGTGGTACGGATATCCAACACCATAACACTAGACTAACCCAGTGGTATGGATATCCAACACCATAACACTAGACTAACCCAGTGGTACGGATATCCAACACCATAACACTAGACTAACCCAGTGGTACGGATATCCAACACCATAACACTAGACTAACCCAGTGGTACGGATATCCAACACCATAACACTAGACTAACCCAGTGGTACGGATATCCAACACCATAACACTAGACTAACCCAGTGGTACGGATATCCAACACCATAACACTGGACTAACCCAGTGGTACGGATATCCAACACCATAACACTAGACTAACCCAGTGGTATGGATATCCAACACCATAACACTAGACTAACCCAGTGGTATGGATATCCAACACCATAACACTGGACTAACCCAGTGGTATGGATATCCAACACCATAACACTAGACTAACCCAGTGGTACGGATATCCAACACCATAACACTGGACTAACCCAGTGGTACGGATATCCAACACCATAACACTAGACTAACCCAGTGGTATGGATATCCAACACCATAACACTAGACTAACCCAGTGGTACGGATATCCAACACCATAACACTAGACTAACCCAGTGGTACGGATATCCAACACCATAACACTAGACTAACCCAGTGGTACGGATATCCAACACCATAACACTAGACTAACCCAGTGGTACGGATATCCAACACCATAACACTAGACTAACCCAGTGGTACGGATATCCAACACCATAACACTAGACTAACCCAGTGGTACGGATATCCAACACCATAACACTAGACTAACCCAGTGGTATGGATATCCAACACCATAACACTAGACTAACCCAGTGGTACGGATATCCAACACACACCACGACAAGAGTAAAACACAGTGATTGTAGTTGTACCTGTCTGCAGCAGTGAGGAGTTTAGTCAAGCTGTCCAAACCAAGGAGCCTCAGTCTGTCTGTCTGCTCTCTATCCCCTCTCTGACAAACTGTGATGCTAGCACACTCTACCTGCCTGCAGTGTGTGTGTGTGTGTGTGTGTGTGTGTGTGTGTGTGTGCTTAGGTTCCAAAGGTGGCTGAGTGTTTACCTAATGCCAAGGAGGCAGGGGTGTGGCCACTGAGTACAGGTAACTCCCTCCCTCCTCCCACCCTCTCACCTCTCTCTCTCCCTCCTCCTCCCCCTCCTCCTCCTCCTCCTCCTCCTCCCCCTCCCCCTCCTCCTCCTCCTCCTCCTCCTCCCTCCTCCCCCTCCTCCTCCTCCTCCTCCTCCTCCTCCTCCTCCTCCCTCCTCCTCCTCCTCCTCCTCCCCCTCCTCCGCCCCCTCCTCCTCCTCCTCCTCCTCCTCCTCTTCCTCCTCCCTCTTCACTCCTGATTGGGAAAGAGCAGGTTGCTCATTGACAACACTCAGTGAGAGTTCAATTTAGCACTGGTGCGTGTGTGTGTGTGTGTGTGTGTGTGTGTGTGTGTGTGTGTGTGTGTCTGTGTGTGTGCGTGCGTGCGTGAGTGTGTGTGTGTTGGTTCTTCTATCCTCGTGGGGACCTGAAATACCCAGAAGTCCCCACAAGGATAGTAAAACAAGCCAAGTTCTCCTTCGTGGGAGAATTTCCCACATCCCCATGAGGACAAAGGCTATTTTAAGCTATTTTAAGGGTTACAATTAGGGTTAGGGTAAGGGTAAGGGGTTAGGTTTAGGGTTTAGGGTTTGGGGTTTGGGTTAGGGTTATGTGTTAAAGTTAAGATTAGGGAAAATAGGATTTTGAATGTAAATATATCTCAGGTCCCCACGAGGATAGAAAAACATAACATGTGTAAGAACAGAAAATCATGTTCTAAGAAATTCCATCTCTCTGAGTGGGGTGACGTGTGTGTGTGTGTGTGTGTGTGTGAGTCAGTGAAACATTAACGAACGACTCTGTTAATGAAGGACCTATAATCACTGACTCTCTCTTTCTCACACAACAGACACTATTTGCTGACTGCTACAAAGAGGGGAATGTAAGCAACTTGATTTTCAACACAGACCATCCCCTGGCATGACACAGTGCTATAAGAGCACCCTACCCCTATGTCAAGAGAGAGGGTATTGGCCCGGGGGGGGGGGGGGACTCAGAATACTAGACATTGAAGAAACTGAAACAACCTCTGTCAACGTGTAGGAGTCTGGGACCGTAATGGGGCAGGGCGTCCTCATGCAGTTCCAGCAGGACTCTTATGGGATCAAGGAGAGAGCACGGCAGGAAAAGCTCTCTCTCTCGGTGACGACTCCCCCATCCTGAGTGAGTCTGATCACACCTCTTCAAACTGTCCTGCAGACGAGGACGGTCACCCCCCCCCCAGCGCTGAACACACCCAGGTCCCACAGCTGCACTGCTCCTCCATCACTGAGAGGGATACATTCACAGAGCTGGAGAGAGACATGGTGGAGCTCAGAGAGCTGGTCCACACACTACAGACAGAACAGACACACAGAACAGACCAGCACAACACCACCCCCCCCCCCCCCCCCTACAGTACCCAGAGGGCTGAAACAGACCAGCACAACAACACCCCCCCCTACAAGACCCGGAGGGTTGAAGGTGGAGATGGACGGCTGTCTGAGAGAGAGGAACACATGGCACAGTTAACATCACTAAAGGAGGAGAGAGAGGAACACGTGG